>NW_024060011.1:0-28942 GCF_016432855.1 Salvelinus namaycush
GCAGTAGAGATATGTACCATATTTAAGGCTGGGGCAGCAGAGATATGTACCATATTTAAGGCTAGGGGCAGCAGAGATATGTACCATATTCAGTCTCCAGTCAGAGAGACCGGTCCAGTTCAGCTCCAGTCAGAGAGACCGGTCCAGTTCAGCTCCAGTCAGAGAGACCAGTCCAGTACAGCTCCAGTCAGAGAGACCGGTCCAGTACAGCTCCAGTCAGAGAGACCGGTCCAATACAGCTCCAGTCAGAGAGACCTGTCCAGTACAGCTCCAGTCAGAGAGACCAGTCCAGTACAGCTCCAGTCAGAGAGACCGGTCCAGTACAGCTCCAGTCAGAGAGACCGGTCCAGTACAGCTCCAGTCAGAGAGACCGGTCCAGTACAGCTCCAGTCAGAGAGACCGGTCCAGTACAGCTCCAGTCAGAGAGACCGGTCCAGTACAGCTCCAGTCAGAGAGACCGGTCCAGTACAGCTCCAGTCAGAGAGACCGGTCCAGTACAGCTCCAGTCAGAGAGACCAGTCCAGTACAGCTCCAGTCAGAGAGACCGGTCCAGTACAGCTCCAGTCAGAGAGACCAGTCCAGTACAGCTCCAGTCGGAGAGACCGGTTCAGTACAGCTCCAGTCGGAGAGACCGGTCCAGTACAGCTCCAGTCAGAGACCGGTCCAGTACAGCTCCAGTCAGAGAGACCGGTCCAGTACAGCTCCAGTCAGAGAGACCGGTCCAGTACAGCTCCATTCAGAGAGACCTGTCCAGTACAGCTCCAGTCAGAGAGACCGGTCCAGTACAGCTCCAGTCAGAGAGACCTGTCCAGTACAGCTCCAGTCAGAGAGACCGGTCCAGTACAGCTCCAGTCAGAGAGACCAGTCCAGTACAGCTCCAGTCAGAGAGACCGGTCCAGAACAGCTCCAGTCAGAGAGACCTGTCCAGTACAGCTCCAGTCAGAGAGACCTGTCCAGTACAGCTCCAGTCAGAGAGACCGGTCCAGTACAGCTCCAGTCAGAGGGACCGGTCCAGTACAGCTCCAGTCAGAGGGACCGGTCCAGTTCAGCTCCAGTCAGAGAGACCGGTCCAGTACAGCTCCAGTCAGAGAGACCAGTCCAGTACAGCTCCAGTCAGAGGGACCGGTCCAGTACAGCTCCAGTCAGAGGGACCGGTCCAGTTCAGCTCCAGTCAGAGAGACCGGTCCAGTACAGCTCCAGTCAGAGAGACCGGTCCAGTACAGCTCCAGTCAGAGGGACCGGTCCAGTACAGCTCCAGTCAGAGAGACCGGTCCAGTACAGCTCCAGTCAGAGAGACCGGTCCAGTACAGCTCCAGTCAGAAGGACCGGTCCAGTACAGCTCCAGTCAGAGAGACCGGTCCAGTACAGCTCCAGTCAGAGAGACCAGTCCAGTTCAGCTCCAGTCAGAGAGACCGGTCCAGTACAGCTCCAGTCAGAGAGACCGGTCCAGTACAGCTCCAGTCAGAGGGACCGGTCCAGTACAGCTCCAGTCAGAGGGACCGGTCCAGTACAGCTCCAGTCAGAGAGACCAGTCCAGTACAGCTCCAGTCAGAGACCAGTCCAGTTCAGCTCCAGTCAGAGGGACCGGTCCAGTACAGCTCCCGTCAGAGAGACCGGTCCAGTACAGCTCCAGTCAGAGAGACCGGTCCAGTACAGCTCCAGTCAGAGAGACCGGTCCAGTACAGCTCCTGTCAGAGAGACCGGTCCAGTACAGACATGAGAGTTCCAGAACACAGTGACATGTGGAGAGTTCCAGAACACTGAGACATGTGGAGTGTTCCAGAACACAGTGACATGCGGAGAGTTCCAGAACACAGTGACATGCGGAGAGTTCCAGAACACAGTGACATGTGGAGAGTTCGAGAACACTGTGACATGTGGAGAGTTCCATAACACAGTGACATGCAGAGAGTTCCAGAACACAGTGACATGTGGAGAGTTCCAGAACACAGTTACATGTGGAGAGTTCTAGAACACTGTGACATGTGGAGAGTTCCATAACACTGTGACATGTGGAGAGTTCCAGAACACAGTGACAAGTGGAGAGTTCCAGAACACAGTGACATGTGGAGAGTTCTAGAAAACTGTGACATGTGGAGAGTTCCATAACACTGTGACATGTGGAGAGTTCCAGAACACAGTGACATGTGGAGAGTTCCAGAACACAGTGACATGCAGAGAGTTCCAGAACACAGTGACATGTGGAGAGTTCCAGAACACAGTGACATGTGGAGAGTTCTAGAACACTGTGACATGTGGAGAGTTCCATAACACTGTGACATGTGGAGAGTTCCAGAACACTGAGACATGTGGAGAGTTCCAGAACACTGAGACATGTGGAGAGTTCCAGAACACAGTGACATGCGGAGAGTTCCAGAACACAGTGACATGTGGAGAGTTCCAGAACACAGTGACATGTGGAGAGTTCCAGAACACAGTGACATGTGGAGAGTTCCATAACACTGTGACATGTGGAGAGTTCCAGAACACAGTGACATGTGGAGAGTTACAGAACACAGTGACATGTGGAGAGTTCCAGAACACAGTGACATGTGGAGAGTTCCAGAACACAATGACATGTGGAGAGTTCCAGAACACAGTGATATGTGGAGAGTTCCAGAACACAGTGACATGTGGAGAGTTCCAGAACACAGTGACATGTGGAGAGTTCCATAACACTGTGACATGTGGAGAGTTCCATAACACTGTGACATGTGGAGAGTTCCAGAACACTGAGACATGTGGAGAGTTCCAGAACACTGAGACATGCGGAGAGTTCCAGAACACTGAGACATGCGGAGAGTTCCAGAACACAGTGACATGCGGAGAGTTCCAGAACACAGTGACATGTGGAGAGTTCCAGAACACAGTGACATGCGGAGAGTTCCAGAACACAGTGACATGTGGAGAGTTCCAGAACACAGTGACATGTGGAGAGTTCCAGAACACAGTGATATGTGGAGAGTTCCAGAACACTGAGACATGTGGAGAGTTCCAGAACACAGTGACATGTGGAGAGTTCCAGAACACAGTGACATGTGGAGAGTTCCAGAGCACAGTGACATGTGGAGAGTTCCAGAACACTGAGACATGTGGAGAGTTCCAGAACACAGTGACATGTGGAGAGTTCCATAACACTGTGACATGTGGAGAGTTCCAGAACACAGTGACATGTGGAGAATTCCAGAACACTGTGACATGTGGAGAGTTCCAGAACACTGTGACATGTGGAGAGTTCCATAACACTGTGACATGTGGAGAGTTCCAGAACACTGAGACATGCGGAGAGTTCCAGAACACTGAGACATGCGGAGAGTTCTAGAACACAGTGACATGCGGAGAGTTCCAGAACACAGTGACATGCGGAGAGTTCCAGAACACAGTGACATGCGGAGAGTTCCAGAACACAGTGACATGCGGAGAGTTCCAGAACACAGTGACATGCGGAGAATTCCAGAACACAGTGACATGCGGAGAGTTCCAGAACACTGAGACAAGTGGAGAGTTCCAGAACACAGTGACATGTGGAGAGTTCCATAACACTGTGACATGTGGAGAGTTCCAGAACACAGTGACATGTGGAGAGTTCCAGAACACTGTGACATGTGGAGAGTTCCAGAACACTGTGACATGTGGAGAGTTCCAGAACACAGTGACATGTGGAGAGTTCCATAACACTGTGACATGTGGAGAGTTCCAGAACACAGTGACATGTGGAGAGTTCCAGAAAACTGAGACATGTGGAGAGTTCCAGAACACAGTGACATGTGGAGAGTTCCAGAACACAGTGACATGTGGAGAGTTCCATAACACTGTGACATGTGGAGAGTTCCAGAACACAGTGACATGTGGAGAGTTCCAGAACACTGAGACATGTGGAGAGTTCCAGAACACTGAGACATGTGGAGAGTTCCAGAACACAGTGACATGTGGAGAGTTCCAGAACACAGTGACATGTGGAGAGTTCCATAACACTGTGACATGTGGAGAGTTCCAGAACACAGTGACATGTGGAGAGTTCCAGAACACTGAGACATGTGGAGAGTTCCAGAACACTGAGACATGTGGAGAGTTCCAGAACACAGTGACATGTGGAGAGTTCCAGAACACAGTGACATGTGGAGAGTTCCAGAACACAGTGACATGTGGAGAGTTCCAGAACACAGTGACATGTGGAGAGTTCCAGAACACAGTGACATGTGGAGAGTTCCAGAACACAGTGATATGTGGAGAGTTCCAGAACACAGTGACATGTGGAGAGTTCCAGAACACTGTGACATGTGGAGAGTTCCATAACACTGTGACATGTGGAGAGTTCCAGAACACAGTGACATGTGGAGAGTTCCAGAACACAGTGACATGCAGAGAGTTCCAGAACACAGTGACATGTGGAGAGTTCCAGAACACAGTGACATGTGGAGAGTTCTAGAACACTGTGACATGTGGAGAGTTCCATAACACTGTGACATGTGGAGAGTTCCAGAACACTGAGACATGTGGAGAGTTCCAGAACACTGAGACATGTGGAGAGTTCCAGAACACAGTGACATGCGGAGAGTTCCAGAACACAGTGACATGTGGAGAGTTCCAGAACACAGTGACATGTGGAGAGTTCCAGAACACAGTGACATGTGGAGAGTTCCATAACACTGTGACATGTGGAGAGTTCCAGAACACAGTGACATGTGGAGAGTTACAGAACACAGTGACATGTGGAGAGTTCCAGAACACAGTGACATGTGGAGAGTTCCAGAACACAATGACATGTGGAGAGTTCCAGAACACAGTGATATGTGGAGAGTTCCAGAACACAGTGACATGTGGAGAGTTCCAGAACACAGTGACATGTGGAGAGTTCCATAACACTGTGACATGTGGAGAGTTCCATAACACTGTGACATGTGGAGAGTTCCAGAACACTGAGACATGTGGAGAGTTCCAGAACACTGAGACATGCGGAGAGTTCCAGAACACTGAGACATGCGGAGAGTTCCAGAACACAGTGACATGCGGAGAGTTCCAGAACACAGTGACATGTGGAGAGTTCCAGAACACAGTGACATGCGGAGAGTTCCAGAACACAGTGACATGTGGAGAGTTCCAGAACACAGTGACATGTGGAGAGTTCCAGAACACAGTGATATGTGGAGAGTTCCAGAACACTGAGACATGTGGAGAGTTCCAGAACACAGTGACATGTGGAGAGTTCCAGAACACAGTGACATGTGGAGAGTTCCAGAGCACAGTGACATGTGGAGAGTTCCAGAACACTGAGACATGTGGAGAGTTCCAGAACACAGTGACATGTGGAGAGTTCCATAACACTGTGACATGTGGAGAGTTCCAGAACACAGTGACATGTGGAGAATTCCAGAACACTGTGACATGTGGAGAGTTCCAGAACACTGTGACATGTGGAGAGTTCCATAACACTGTGACATGTGGAGAGTTCCAGAACACTGAGACATGCGGAGAGTTCCAGAACACTGAGACATGCGGAGAGTTCTAGAACACAGTGACATGCGGAGAGTTCCAGAACACAGTGACATGCGGAGAGTTCCAGAACACAGTGACATGCGGAGAGTTCCAGAACACAGTGACATGCGGAGAGTTCCAGAACACAGTGACATGCGGAGAATTCCAGAACACAGTGACATGCGGAGAGTTCCAGAACACTGAGACAAGTGGAGAGTTCCAGAACACAGTGACATGTGGAGAGTTCCATAACACTGTGACATGTGGAGAGTTCCAGAACACAGTGACATGTGGAGAGTTCCAGAACACTGTGACATGTGGAGAGTTCCAGAACACTGTGACATGTGGAGAGTTCCAGAACACAGTGACATGTGGAGAGTTCCATAACACTGTGACATGTGGAGAGTTCCAGAACACAGTGACATGTGGAGAGTTCCAGAAAACTGAGACATGTGGAGAGTTCCAGAACACAGTGACATGTGGAGAGTTCCAGAACACAGTGACATGTGGAGAGTTCCATAACACTGTGACATGTGGAGAGTTCCAGAACACAGTGACATGTGGAGAGTTCCAGAACACTGAGACATGTGGAGAGTTCCAGAACACTGAGACATGTGGAGAGTTCCAGAACACAGTGACATGTGGAGAGTTCCAGAACACAGTGACATGTGGAGAGTTCCATAACACTGTGACATGTGGAGAGTTCCAGAACACAGTGACATGTGGAGAGTTCCAGAACACTGAGACATGTGGAGAGTTCCAGAACACTGAGACATGTGGAGAGTTCCAGAACACAGTGACATGTGGAGAGTTCCAGAACACAGTGACATGTGGAGAGTTCCAGAACACAGTGACATGTGGAGAGTTCCAGAACACAGTGACATGTGGAGAGTTCCAGAACACAGTGACATGTGGAGAGTTCCAGAACACAGTGATATGTGGAGAGTTCCAGAACACAGTGACATGTGGAGAGTTCCAGAACACTGTGACATGTGGAGAGTTCCAGAACACTGAGACATGTGGAGAGTTCCGGAACACAATGACATGTGTAGAGTTCCAGAACACAGTGATATGTGGAGAGTTCCAGAACACAGTGACATGTGGAGAGTTCCAGAACACAGTGACATGTGGAGAGTTCCAGAACACAATGACATGTGGAGAGTTCCATAACACTGTGACATGTGGAGAGTTCCAGAACACAGAGACATGTGGAGAGTTCCAGAACACTGAGACATGTGGAGAGTTCCAGAACACTGAGACATGCGGAGAGTTCTAGAACACAGTGACATGCGGAAAGTTCCAGAACACAGTGACATGCGGAGAGTTCCAGAACACAGTGACATGCGGAGAGTTCCAGAACACAGTGACATGTGGAGAGTTCCAGAACACAGTGACATGTGGAGAGTTCCAGAACACAGTGAGATGTGGAGAGTTCCAGAACACAGTGACATGTGGAGAGTTCCAGAACACTGAGACATGTGGAGAGTTCCAGAACACTGAGACATGCGGAGAGTTCTAGAACACAGTGACATGCGGAAAGTTCCAGAACACAGTGACATGCGGAGAGTTCCAGAACACAGTGACATGCGGAGAGTTCCAGAACACAGTGACATGTGGAGAGTTCCAGAACACAGTGACATGTGGAGAGTTCCAGAACACAGTGAGATGTGGAGAGTTCCAGAACACAGTGACATGTGGAGAGTTCCATAACACAGTGACATGTGGAGAGTTCCAGAACACAGTGACATGTGGAGAGTTCCAGAGCACAGTGACATGTGGAGAGTTCCAGAACACTGAGACATGTGGAGAGTTCCAGAACACAGTGACATGTGGAGAGTTCCATAACACTGTGACATGTGGAGAGTTCCAGAACACAGTGACATGTGGAGAATTCCAGAACACAGTGACATGTGGAGAGTTCCAGAACACTGTGACATGTGGAGAGTTCCATAACACTGTGACATGTGGAGAGTTCCAGAACACTGAGACATGTGGAGAGTTCCAGAACACTGAGACATGCGGAGAGTTCCAGAACACAGTGACATGCGGAGAGTTCCAGAACACAGTGACATGCGGAGAGTTCCAGAACACAGTGACATGCGGAGAGTTCCAGAACACAGTGACATGCGGAGAGTTCCAGAACACAGTGACATGTGGAGAGTTCCAGAACACAGTGACATGTGGAGAGTTCCAGAACACAGTGACATGTGGAGAGTTCCAGAACACAGTGAGATGTGGAGAGTTCCATAACACTGTGACATGTGGAGAGTTCCAGAACACAGTGACATGTGGAGAGTTCCAGAACACAGTGACATGTGGAGAGTTCCATAACACTGAGACATGTGGAGAGTTCCAGAACACAGTGACATGTGGAGAGTTCCAGAACACTGAGACATGTGGAGAGTTCCAGAACACAGTGACATGTGGAGAGTTCCAGAACACAGTGACATGTGGAGAGTTCCATAACACTGAGACATGTGGAGAGTTCCAGAACACTGTGACATGTGGAGAGTTCCATAACACTGTGACATGTGGAGAGTTCCAGAACACAGTGACATGTGGAGAGTTCCAGAACACAGTGACATGTGGAGAGTTCCAGAACACAGTGATATGTGGAGAGTTCCAGAACACAGTGACATGTGGAGAGTTCCAGAACGCTGAGACATGTGGAGAGTTCCGGAACACAGTGACATGTGGAGAGTTCCAGAACACAGTGACATGTGGAGAGTTCCATAACACTGAGACATGTGGAGAGTTCCAGAACACTGTGACATGTGGAGAGTTCCATAACACTGTGACATGTGGAGAGTTCCAGAACACAGTGACATGTGGAGAGTTCCAGAACACAGTGACATGTGGAGAGTTCCAGAACACAGTGATATGTGGAGAGTTCCAGAACACAGTGACATGTGGAGAGTTCCAGAACGCTGAGACATGTGGAGAGTTCCGGAACACAGTGACATGTGGAGAGTTCCAGAACACAGTGACATGTGGAGAGTTCCAGAACACAGTGACATGTGGAGAGTTCCAGAACACAGTGATATGTGGAGAGTTCCAGAACACAGTGACATGTGGAGAGTTCCAGAACGCTGAGACATGTGGAGAGTTCCGGAACACAGTGACATGTGGAGAGTTCCAGAACACAGTGACATGTGGAGAGTTCCATAACACTGAGACATGTGGAGAGTTCCAGAACACTGTGACATGTGGAGAGTTCCATAACACTGTTACATGTGGAGAGTTCCAGAACACAGTGACATGTGGAGAGTTCCAGAACACAGTGACATGTGGAGAGTTCCAGAACACAGTGATATGTGGAGAGTTCCAGAACACAGTGACATGTGGAGAGTTCCAGAACGCTGAGACATGTGGAGAGTTCCGGAACACAGTGACATGTGGAGAGTTCCAGAACACAGTGACATGTGGAGAGTTCCAGAACACAGTGACATGTGGAGAGTTCCAGAACACAGTGATATGTGTAGAGTTCCAGAACACAGTGACATGTGGAGAGTTCCAGAACGCTGAGACATGTGGAGAGTTCCGGAACACAGTGACATGTGGAGAGTTCCAGAACACAGTGACATGTGGAGAGTTCCAGAACACAGTGACATGTGGAGAGTTCCAGAACACAGTGATATGTGGAGAGTTCCAGAACACAGTGACATGTGGAGAGTTCCAGAACGCTGAGACATGTGGAGAGTTCCGGAACACAGTGACATGTGGAGAGTTCCAGAACACAGTGACATGTGGAGAGTTCCATAACACTGAGACATGTGGAGAGTTCCAGAACACTGTGACATGTGGAGAGTTCCATAACACTGTGACATGTGGAGAGTTCCAGAACACAGTGACATGTGGAGAGTTCCAGAACACAGTGACATGTGGAGAGTTCCAGAACACAGTGATATGTGGAGAGTTCCAGAACACAGTGACATGTGGAGAGTTCCAGAACGCTGAGACATGTGGAGAGTTCCGGAACACAGTGACATGTGGAGAGTTCCAGAACACAGTGACATGTGGAGAGTTCCAGAACACAGTGACATGCGGAGAGTTCCAGAACACAGTGACATGCGGAGAGTTCCAGAACACAGTGACATGTGGAGAGTTCCAGAACGCTGAGACATGTGGAGAGTTCCGGAACACAGTGACATGTGAGTGTATCTGACAGGACACACAGGACACACTACCTGTCGCTGGGTTTCAAAACTCAAACATAAATTCAAGAGAAAATGAAACCTTGTTTGAATTAAACATTAGTTAAGCCTTCCATTGTTATCCCATGCATTCTGATAGAGGACATTGGAATTATATGGCTGAATGGTCCATGGTTTAGAATCACAACAGTATGTTTTTAAAAACTGATATTCACATTTCAATATTAAATGATATGCTTTAAAATGAATTAAAAGGCTATGGCACATTATCACAGCTTACTATCAGTTCATTCTTACATTCTTATAATTCCAATAACAGCAACAGCAGTAACAGGCTTTATTAAAGCCATACTGCTAACAAAGGGTTAATAAACCGCCTCACACGAGCCTTCGATTCCTGTCACCATAATATCTGCTCCAAGACAGCAGACTTATCAGACAATCACACATGAAGTCATCCCTCTTCCAGCTGCTGCCGAGCATGTAACTGTTTGGGGGTTAGGTTCCAAACAACGCCCTATTCCCTGTGTAGTACACTTCTTTTCACCAGGGCCCGTAGGGTCCTAGTGCACTACATAGGGAATAGGGTGCCATCTGGGTCTCAGCCATAGTGAGCCTGGTGCTGGGGGCTGTGTGGGTTGTGTCACTGTGTCAGGGTTTGACAGAGGAGAGCACCTTCCTCTCTGGGTGACTGCTTTAATTACAGAGGAGCTGGAAGCTTCACCACATCACTGCTGCAGTCAGCCAGCCAGCCAGCCAGTCAGCCAGTCAGTCAGTCAGCCAGTCAGTCAGCCAGTCAGTCAGCCAGTCAGTCAGTCAGCCAGTCAGCCAGTCAGCCAGTCAGTCAGTCAGTCAGTCAGTCAGTCAGTCAGTCAGTCAGTCAGTCAGTCAGTCAGTCAGTCAGTCAGTCAGTCAGTCAGGCAGTCAGGCAGTCAGTCAGTCCACAGTTCACCCTGCAACACTACAGCCTCATTGTTAGACAACACGTATTGTTAAAGAGAACTCTCCGTCTGTGAGATCTCCTGTATAACGTCATTGCATTTCTCTAACAGGCTGTGATATCCGATATTTTAATTGCCACGGTCGTACATCTTTGCTGTCTTCTGACAATAACTGGTGAGATTTAATATGCTGGGGCTTCTCACAGTCTCTAAAGTATGTCATGCCTCTCATACAGGTAGGACAGAGTTATTTGTTGATCCTGAAAAACATTTAACACATTTATTAGTTAGATCGATGCGTAAGTTACAATCTAGATATGTTTTCATACTCCTGAGAGGTGAAATAAACCGCATGGGATTTCATTTTTATTTAGCATGACTTCTCTCAGTTAGTATAACACATTCATTTAAAATAGAGCTGAGGCTGGTTTTTATTACCTGATGGTTCCTAATATACTGTATCACATCACCGTATAGCTGTTCATATACCCAGATCTGGTATCACCTTCTAGCTGGATATCAGTGGAGGCTCCTCAGAGGAGGAAGAGGAGGACCATCCTCCTCAGTGAATTTCATAACAATAAAAATGGTGAAACATGAAAAAAGTTATCATTTTTAGATTAAACTATACTAAATATATTCATGTCACCAAATAATTGATTAATACACACTATTTTGCAATGAAGGTCTACAGTAGCCTCTACAGTAGCACTCTGTAGGGTAGCACCAGGGTGTAGCCGGAGGACAGCTAGCTTCTGTCCTCCTCTGGCTACATTGACTTCAATACAAAACCTAGGAGGCTCATGGTTCTCACCCCCTTCCATAGACTTACACAGTAATTATGACAACTTCCGGAGGACGTCCTTCAAGCAATCAGAGCTCTTGCAGCATGAACTGACATGTTGTCTACCCAATCAAAGGATCAGAGAATGAATCTAGTACTGAAAGCATAAGCTACAGCTAGCTAGCACTGCAGTGTATAAAATGTGGTGAGTAGTTGGCTCAAAGAGAGAGATCTCAGATCTGTTATCACCTTATAGCTGATATATACTGTTCCCAGATATGTTATCACCTTATAGCTGATATATACTGTTCCCAGATCTGTTATCTCCTTATAGCTGATATATACTGTTCCCAGATCTGTTACCACCTTATAGCTGATATATACTGTTCCCAGATCTGTTATCACCTTATAGCTGATATATACTGTACCCAGATCTGTTATCACCTTATAGCTGATATATACTGTTCCCAGATCTGTTATCACCTTATAGCTGATATATACTGTTCCCAGATCTGTTATCACCTTATAGCTGATATATACTGTTCCCAGATCTGTTATCACCTTATAGCTGATATATACTGTACCCAGATCTGTTATCACCCTATAGCTGATATATACTGTTCCCAGATCTGTTATCTCCTTATAGCTGATATATACTGTACTATATAGTAGCTAGACAGTAACATTTAGAGACAGTACTGTACTGTAACTAGACAGTAACATTGAGAGACAGTACAGTAGCTAGACTGTAACATTGAGAGACAGTACTGTAGATAGACAGTAACATTGAGACAGTACTGTACTGTATCTAGACAGTAACATTGAGAGTACAGTACTGTAGCTAGACAGTAACATTGAGAGTACTGTACTGTAGCTAGACAGTAACATTGACAGTACAGTACTGTAGATAGACAGTAACATTGAGAGACAGTACTGTATCTAGACAGTAACATTGACAGTACAGTACTGTAACTAGACAGTAACATTGACAGTACTGTACTGTAGCTAGACAGTAACAGTGACAGTACTGTAGCTAGACAGTAGCATTGAGAGACAGTACTGTACTGTAGCTAGACAGTAACATTGACAGTACAGTACTGTAACTAGACAGTAACATTGAGAGACAGTCCTGTACTGTAGCTAGACAGTAACATTGACAGTACTGTACTGTAGCTAGACAGTAACATTGACATTACAGTACTGTAGCTAGACAGTAACATTGAGAGACAGTACTGTACTGTAGCTAGACAGTAACATTGACAGTACAGTACTGTAGATAGACAGTAACATTGAGAGACAGTCCTGTACTGTAGCTAGACAGTAACATTGACAGTACTGTACTGTTTCTAGACAGTAACATTGACAGTACTGTAGCTAGACAGTAACATTGACAGCCCTGTAGCTAGACAGTAACATTGACAGTCCTGTAGCTAGACAGTAACATTGACAGTACTGTATCTAGACAGTAACATTGACAGTACTGTAGCTAGACAGTAACATTGACAGTACTGTACTCTAGCAAGATAGTAACATTGACAGTACTGTAGCTAGACAGTAACATTGAGAGACAGTACTGTAGATAGACAGTAACATTGACAGTACTGTACTGTAGCTAGACAGTAACATTGACAGTACAGTACTGTAGCTAGACAGTAACATTGAGAGACAGTACTGTAGATAGACAGTAACATTGAGAGACAATACAGTACTGTAGCTAGACAGTAACATTGAAAGACAGTACAGCACTGTAGCTAGACTGTAACATTGACAGTACTGTACTGTAGCTAGATAGTAACATTGAGAGTACTGTACTGTAGCTAGACAGTAACATTGACAGTACAGTACTGTAGATAGACAGTAACATTGAGAGACAGTACTGTATCTAGACAGTAACATTGACAGTACAGTACTGTAACTAGACAGTAACATTGACAGTACTATACTGTAGCTAGACAGTAACATTGACAGTACTGTAGCTAGACAGTAGCATTGAGAGACAGTACTGTACTGTAGCTAGACAGTAACATTGACAGTACAGTACTGTAGATAGACAGTAACATTGAGAGACAGTCCTGTACTGTAGCTAGACAGTAACATTGACAGTACTGTACTGTAGCTAGACAGTAACATTGACATTACAGTACTGTAGCTAGACAGTAACATTGAGAGACAGTACTGTACTGTAGCTAGACAGTAACATTGACAGTACAGTACTGTAGATAGACAGTAACATTGAGAGACAGTCCTGTACTGTAGCTAGACAGTAACATTGACAGTACTGTACTGTTTCTAGACAGTAACATTGACAGTACTGTAACTAGACAGTAACATTGACAGTACTGTAGCTAGACAGTAACATTGACAGCCCTGTAGCTAGACAGTAACATTGACAGTCCTGTAGCTAGACAGTAACATTGACAGTACTGTATCTAGACAGTAACATTGACAGTACTGTAGCTAGACAGTAACATTGACAGTACTGTACTCTAGCAAGATAGTAACATTGACAGTACTGTAGCTAGACAGTAACATTGAGAGACAGTACTGTCAATGTTACTGTCTATCTACAGTACTGTCTCTCAATGTTACTGTCTAGCTACAGTACTGTCAATGTTACTATCTTGCTAGAGTACAGTACTGTCAATGTTACTGTAGCTAGACAGTAACATTGACAGTACAGTACTGTAGCTAGACAGTAACATTGAGAGACAGTACTGTAGATAGACAGTAACATTGAGAGACAACACAGTACTGTAGCTAGACAGTAACATTGACAGTACTGTACTGTAGCTAGACAGTAACATTGAGAGACAGTACTGTACTGTATCTAGACAGTAACATTGACAGTACAGTACTGTAGCTAGACAGTAACATTGACAGTACTGTACTGTAGCTAGACAGTAACATTGAAAGACAGTACAGCACTGTAGCTAGACTGTAACATTGACAGTACTGTACTGTAGCTAGATAGTAACATTGACAGTACTGTACTGTAGCCAGACAGTAACATTGAGAGACAGTACTGTACTGTATCTAGACAGTAACATTGACAGTACAGTACAGTAGCTAGACAGTAACATTGACAGTACTGTACTGTAGCTAGACAGTAACATTGACAGTACTGTAGCTAGACAGTAACATTGACAGTACTGTACTGTAGCTAGACAGTAACATTGACAGTACTGTAGCTAGACAGTAACATTGACAGTACTGTACTGTAGCTAGACAGTAACATTGACAGTACTGTAGCTAGACAGTAACATTGACAGTACTGTATCTAGACGGTAACATTGACAGTACAGTAACTAGACAGTAACATTGACAGTACTGTATCTAGACGGTAACATTGACAGTACTGTAGCTAGACAGTAACATTGACAGTACTGTAGATAGACAGTAACATTGACAGTACTGTAGCTAGACAGTAACATTGACAGTACTGTACTGTAGCTAGACAGTAACATTGACAGTACTGTAGCTAGACAGTAGCATTGAGAGACAGTACTGTAGCTAGACAGTAACATTGACATTACAGTACTGTAGCTAGACAGTAACATTGAGAGACAGTACTGTAGCTAGACAGTAACATTGACATTACTGTACTGTAGCTAGACAGTAGCATTGAGAGACAGTACTGTAGCTAGACAGTAACATTGACATTACAACACAAAAATTCCTTGATGCCCTTCCAGACTCCTTCTGCCTACCCAAGGACGTCAGAGGACAAAAATCAGTTAACCACTTAACTGAGGAACTCAATTTAACCTTGCGCAATACCCTAGATGCAGTTGCACCCCTAAAAACGAAAAACATTTGTCATAAGAAACTAGCTCCCTGGTATACAGAAAATACCCGAGCTTTGAAGCAAGCTTCCAGGAAATTGGAACGGAAATGGCGCCACACCAAACTGGAAGTCTTCCGACTAGCTTGGAAAGACAGTACCGTGCAGTACCGAAGAGCCCTCACTGCTGCTCGATCATCCTACTTTTCCAACTTAATCGAGGAAAATAAGAACAATCCAAAATTTCTTTTTGATACTGTTGCAAAGCTAACTAAAAAGCAGCATTCCCCAAGAGAGGATGGCTTTCACTTCAGCAGTAATAAATTCATGAACTTCTTTGAGGAAAAGATCATGACCATTAGAAAGCAAATTACGGACTCCTCTTTGAATCTGCGTATTCCTCCAGGGCTTAGCTGTCCTGGATCTGCACAGCTCTGCGAGGGCCTGGGATCGGGAGAGACACTTAAGTGTTTTAGTACTATATCTCTTGACACAATGATGAAAATAATCATGGCCTCTAAACCTTCAAGCTGCATACTGGATCCTATTCCTACTAAACTGCTGAAGGAGCTGCTTCCTGTGCTTGGCCCTCCTATGTTGAACATAATAAACAGCTCTCTATCCACTGGATGTGTACCAAACTCACTAAAAGTGGCAGTGATAAAGCCTCTCTTGAAAAAGCCAAACCTTGACCCGGAAAATATAAAAAACTATCGGCCTATATCGAATCTTCCATTCCTCTCAAAAATTTTAGAAAAAGCTGTTGCGCAGCAACTCACTGCCTTTCTGAAGACAAACAATGTGTACGAAATGCTTCAGTCTGGTTTTAGACCCCATCATAGCACTGAGACTGCACTTGTGAAGGTGGTAAATGACCTTTTAATGGCGTCAGACCGAGGCTCTGCATCTGTCCTCGTGCTACTAGACCTTAGTGCTGCCTTTGACACCATCGATCACCACATTCTTTTGGAGAGACTGGAAACCCAAATTGGTCTACACGGACAAGTTCTGGCCTGGTTTAGATCTTACCTGTCGGAAAGATATCAGTTTGTCTCTGTGAATGGTCTGTCCTCTGACAAATCAACTGTACATTTCGGTGTTCCTCAAGGTTCCGTTTTAGGACCACTATTGTTTTCACTATATATTTTACCTCTTGGGGATGTTATTCGAAAACATAATGTTAACTTTCACTGCTATGCGGATGACACACAGCTGTACATTTCAATGAAACATGGTGAAGCCCCAAAATTGCCCTCGCTAGAAGCCTGTGTTTCAGACATAAGGAAGTGGATGGCTGAAAACTTTCTACTTTTAAACTCGGACAAAACAGAGATGCTTGTTCTAGGTCCCAAGAAACAAAGATATCTTCTGTTAAATCTGACAATTCATCTTGATGGTTGTAAAGTCGTCTCAAATAAAACTGTGAAGGACCTCGGCGTTACTCTTGACCCTGATCTCTCTTTTGACGAACATATCAAGACTATTTCAAGGACAGCTTTTTTCCATCTACGTAACATTGCAAAAATCAGAAATTTTCTGTCCAAAAATGATGCAGAAAAATTAATCCATGCATTTGTTACTTCTAGGTTAGACTACTGCAATGCTCTACTTTCCGGCTACCCGGATAAAGCACTAAATAAACTTCAGTTAGTGCTAAATACGGCTGCTAGAATCCTGACTAGAACCAAGAAATTTGATCATATTACTCCAGTGCTAGCTTCCCTACACTGGCTTCCTGTTAAGGCAAGGGCTGATTTCAAGGTTTTACTGTTAACCTATAAAGCGTTACATGGGCTTGCTCCTACCTATCTTTCCGAGTTGGTCCTGCCGTACATACCAATACGTACGCTACGGTCACAAGACGCAGGCCTCCTAATTGTCCCTAGAATTTCTAAGCAAACAGCGGGAGGCAGGGCTTTCTCCTATAGATCTCCATTTTTATGGAACAGTCTGCCTACCCATGTGAGAGACGCAGACTCGGTCTCAACCTTTAAGTCTTTACTGAAGACTTATCTCTTCAGTAGGTCATATGATTGAGTGTAGTCTGGCCCAGGAGTGTGAAGGTGAACGGAAAGGCTCTGGAGCAACGAACCGCCCTTGCTGTCTCTGCCAGGCCGGTTCCCCTCTCTCCACTGGGATTCTCTGCCTCTAACCCTGTTACAGGGGCTGAGTCACTGGCTTGCTGGTGCTCTTTCATGCCGTCCCTAGGAGGGGTGCGTCACTTGAGTGGGTTGAGTTACTGACGTGATCTTCCTGTCTGGGTTGGCGCCCCCCCTTGGTTTGTGCTGTGGTGGAGATCTTTGTGGGCTATACTCGGCCTTGTCTCAGGATTGTAAGTTGGTGGTTGAGGATATCCCTCTAGTGGTGCGGGGGCTGTGCTTTGGCAAAGTGGGTGGGGTTATATCCTTCCTGTTTGGCCCTGTCCGGGGGTTTCTTCGGATGGGGCCACAGTGTCTCCTGACCGCTCCTGTCTCAGCCTCCAGTATTTATGCTGCAGTAGTTTATGTGTCGGGGGGCTAGGGTCAGTTGGTTATACCTGGAGTACTTCTCCTGTCTTATCCAGTGTCCTGTGTGAATTTAAGTATGCTCTCTCTAATTCTCTCGTTCTCTCTTTCTCTCTGAGAACCTGAGCCCTAGGACCATACGTCAGGACTACCGGGCATGATGACACCTTGCTGTCCCCAGTCCGCCTGGCCTTGCTGCTATTCCAGTTTCAACTGTTCTGCCTGCGGTTACGGAACCCCTACCTGTCCCAGACCTGCTGTTTTCAACTCTTAATGATCGGCTATGAAAAGCCAACTGAGATTTATTCCTGATTATTATTTGACCATGCTTGTCATTTATGAACATTTTGAAAATCTTGGCTCTCTCTAATTTTCTCCTTCTCTCTTTCTTTCTCTCGGAGGACCTGAGCCCTAGGACCATACGTCGGGACTACCGGCCGTGGTGACTCCTTGCTGTCCCCAGTCCGCCTGGCCTTGCTGCTATTCCAGTTTCAACTGTTCTGCCTGCGGTTATGGAACCCCTACCTGTCCCAGACCTGCTGTTTTCAACTCTTAATGATCGGCTATGAAAAGCCAACTGAGATTTATTCCTGATTATTATTTGACCATGCTTGTCATTTATGAACATTTTGAAAATCTTGGCTCTCTCTAATTTTCTCCTTCTCTCTTTCTTTCTCTCGGAGGACCTGGGCCCTAGGACCATGCGTCGGGACTGCCGCCCGTGGTGACTCCTTGCTGTCCCCAGTCCGCCTGGCCTTGCTGCTATTCCAGTTTCAGCTGTTCTGCCTGCGGTTATGGAACCGCCACCTGTCCCAGACCTGTTGTTTTTCAACTCTTAATGATCAGCTATGAAAAGCCAACTGAAAATTATTCATGATTATTATTTGACCATGCTTGTCACTTATGAACATTTTTGAACATCTTGGCATAGTTTTGTTATAATCTCCACCCGGCACAGCCAGAAGAGGACTGGCCACCCCTCATAGCCTGGTTCCTCTCTAGGTTTCTTCCTAGGTTTTGGCCTTTCTAGGGAGTTTTTCCTAGCCACCGTGCTTCTACACCTGCATTACTAGCTGTTTGGGGTTTTAGGCTGGGTTTCTGTACAGCACTTCGAGATATTAGCTGATGTACGAAGGGCTATATAAAATAAAATTGATTGATTGATTGACTGTACTGTAGCTAGACAGTAACATTGACAGTACAGTACTGTAGATAGACAGTAACATTGAGAGAGAGTCCTGTACTGTAGCTAGACAGTAACATTGACAGTACTGTACTGTATCTAGACAGTAACATTGACAGTACTGTAACTAGACAGTAACATTGACAGTACTGTAGCTAGACAGTAACATTGACAGCCCTGTAGCTAGACAGTAACATTCACAGTCCTGTAGCTAGACAGTAACATTGACAGTACTGTACTCTAGCAAGATAGTAACATTGAGAGACAGTACTGTATCTAGACAGTAACATTGACAGTACAGTACTGTAACTAGACAGTAACATTGACAGTACTGTAGCTAGACAGTAGCATTGAGAGACAGTACTGTAGCTAGACAGTAACATTGACAGTACAGTACTGTAGCTAGACAGTAACATTGAGAGACCGTACTGTACTGTAGCTAGACAGTAACATTGACAGTACAGTACTGTAGATAGACAGTAACATTGAGAGACAGTCCTGTACTGTAGCTAGACAGTAACATTGACAGTACTGTACTGTATCTAGACAGTAACATTGACAGTACTGTAACTAGACAGTAACATTGACAGTACTGTAGCTAGACAGTAACATTGACAGCCCTGTAGCTAGACAGTAACATTGACAGTCCTGTAGCTAGACAGTAACATTGACAGTACTGTATCTAGACAGTAACATTGACAGTACTGTAGCAAGATAGTAACATTGACAGTACTGTAGCTAGACAGTAACATTGAGAGACAGTACTGTAGATAGACAGTAACATTGACAGTACTGTACTGTAGCTAGACAGTAACATTGACAGTACAGTACTGTAGCTAGACAGTAACATTGAGAGACAGTACTGTAGATAGACAGTAACAATGAGAGACAATACAGTACTGTAGCTAGACAGTAACATTGACAGTACTGTACTGTAGCTAGACAGTAACATTGAGAGACAGTACTGTACTGTATCTAGACAGTAACATTGACAGTACAGTACTGTAGCTAGACAGTAACATTGAAAGACAGTACAGCACTGTAGCTAGACTGTAACATTGACAGTACTGTACTGTAGCTAGATAGTAACATTGACAGTACTATACTGTAGCCAGACAGTAACATTGAGAGACAGTACTGTACTGTATCTAGACAGTAACATTGACAGTACAGTACAGTAGCTAGACAGTAACATTGAGAGACAGTACTGTACTGTAGCTAGACAGTAACATTGACAGTGCAGTAGCTAGACAGTAACATTGACAGTACTGTACTGTAGCTAGACAGTAACATTGACAGTACTGTAGCTAGACAGTAACATTGACAGTACTGTATCTAGACGGTAACATTGACAGTACAGTAACTAGACAGTAACATTGACAGTACTGTATCTAGACGGTAACATTGACAGTACTGTAGCTAGATAGTAACATTGACAGTACTGTAGATAGACAGTAACATTGACAGTACTGTAGCTAGACAGTAACATTGACAGTACTGTAACTAGACAGTAACATTGACAGTACTGTAGATAGACAGTAACATTGACAGTACTGTAGCTAGACAGTAACATTGACAGTACTGTAGATAGACAGTACGATTGACAGTACTGTAACTAGACAGTAACATTGACAGTACTGTATCTAGACAGTAACATTGACAGTACTGTACTGTAGCTAGACAGTAACATTGACAGTACTGTAGCTAGACAGTAACATTGACAGTACTGTAACTAGACAGTAACATTGACAGTACTGTAACTAGACAGTAACATTGATAGTACTGTAACTAGACAGTAACATTGACAGTACTGTAGCTAGACAGTAACATTGACAGTACTGTATCTAGACAGTAACATTGACAGTACTGTAACTAGACAGTAACATTGACAGTACAGTACTGTAGCTAGACAGTAACATTGACAGTACTGTAACTAGACAGTAACATTGACAGTACTGTAACTAGACAGTAACATTGACAGTACTGTAGCTAGACAGTAACATTGACAGTACTGTAACTAGACAGTAACATTGACAGTACTGTAGCTAGACAGTAACATTGACAGTACTGTAACTAGACAGTAACATTGACAGTACTGTATCTAGACAGTATCATTGACAGTACTGTACTGTAACTAGACAGTAACATTGACAGTACAGTACTGTACTGTAACTAGACAGTAACATTGACAGTACTGTAACTAGACAGTAACATTGACAGTACTGTAACTAGACAGTAACATTGACAGTACTGTAACTAGACAGTAACATTGACAGTACTGTAACTAGGCAGTAACATTGACAGTACTGTAGCTAGACAGTAACATTGACAGTACTGTAACTAGACAGTAACATTGACAGTACTGTAGCTAGACAGTAACATTGACAGTACTGTAGCTAGACAGTAACATTGACAGTACTGTATCTAGACAGTAACATTGACAGTACTGTAACTAGACAGTAACATTGACAGTACTGTAGCTAGACAGTAACATTGACAGTACTGTAACTAGACAGTAACATTGACAGTACTGTAGCTAGATAGTAACATTGACAGTACTGTACTGTATCTAGACAGTAACATTGACAGTACTGTATATAGACAGTAACATTGACAGTACTGTATCTAGACAGTAACATTGACAGTACTGTAGATAGACAGTAACATTGACAGTACTGTAACTAGACAGTAACATTGACAGTACTGTAGCTAGACAGTAACATTGACAGTACTGTAACTAGACAGTAACATTGACAGTACTGTAACTAGACAGTAACATTGACAGTACTGTAACTAGACAGTAACATTGACAGTACTGTAACTAGACAGTAACATTGACAGTACTGTAGCTAGACAGTAACATTGACAGTACTGTAACTAGACAGTAACATTGACAGTACTGTAGCTAGACAGTAACATTGACAGTACTGTAACTAGACAGTAACATTGACAGTACTGTAACTAGACATTAACATTGACAGTACTGTAACTAGACAGTAACATTGACAGTACTGTAGCTAGACAGTAACATTGACAGTACTGTAACTAGACAGTAACATTGACAGTACTGTAACTAGACAGTAACATTGACAGTACTGTAACTAGACAGTAACATTGACAGTACTGTAGATAGACAGTAACATTGACAGTACTGTATCTAGACAGTAACATTGACAGTACTGTAACTAGACAGTAACATTGACAGTACTGTAGATAGACAGTAACATTGACAGTACTGTATCTAGACAGTAACATTGACAGTACTGTATCTAGACAGTAACATTGACAGTACTGTAGCTAGATAGTAACATTGACAGTACTGTACTGTATCTAGACAGTAACATTGACAGTACTGTAGATAGACAGTAACATTGACAGTACTGTATCTAGACAGTAACATTGACAGTACTGTAACTAGACAGTAACATTGACAGTACTGTAACTAGACAGTAACATTGACAGTACTGTAGCTAGACAGTAACATTGACAGTACTGTAACTAGACAGTAACATTGACAGTACTGTAACTAGACAGTAACATTGACAGTACTGTAACTAGACAGTAACATTGACAGTACTGTAACTAGACAGTAACATTGACAGTACTGTAACTAGACAGTAACATTGACAGTACTGTAGCTAGACAGTAACATTGACAGTACTGTAACTAGACAGTAACATTGACAGTACTGTAACTAGACAGTAACATTGACAGTACTGTAACTAGACAGTAACATTGACAGTACTGTATCTAGACAGTAACATTGACAGTACTGTAACTAGACAGTAACATTGACAGTACTGTAACTAGACAGTAACATTGACAGTACTGTATCTAGACAGTAACATTGACAGTACTGTAACTAGACAGTAACATTGACAGTACTGTACTGTAGCTAGACAGTAACATTGACAGTACTGTAACTAGACAGTAACATTGACAGTACTGTAGCTAGACAGTAACATTGACAGTACTGTAACTAGACAGTAACATTGACAGTACTGTAACTAGACATTAACATTGACAGTACTGTAACTAGACAGTAACATTGACAGTACTGTAGCTAGACAGTAACATTGACAGTACTGTAACTAGACAGTAACATTGACAGTACTGTAACTAGACAGTAACATTGACAGTACTGTAACTAGACAGTAACATTGACAGTACTGTAGATAGACAGTAACATTGACAGTACTGTATCTAGACAGTAACATTGACAGTACTGTATCTAGACAGTAACATTGACAGTACTGTAGCTAGATAGTAACATTGACAGTACTGTACTGTATCTAGACAGTAACATTGACAGTACTGTAACTAGACAGTAACATTGACAGTACTGTAGCTAGACAGTAACATTGACAGTACTGTAACTAGACAGTAACATTGACAGTACTGTAACTAGACATTAACATTGACAGTACTGTAACTAGACAGTAACATTGACAGTACTGTACTGTAGCTAGACAGTAACATTGACAGTACTGTAGCTAGACAGTAACATTGACAGTACTGTAACTAGACAGTAACATTGACAGTACTGTAACTAGACAGTAACATTGACAGTACTGTAACTAGACAGTAACATTGACAGTACTGTAACTAGACAGTAACATTGACAGTACTGTAGCTAGACAGTAACATTGACAGTACTGTAGCTAGACAGTAACATTGACAGTACTGTAACTAGACAGTAACATTGACAGTACTGTACTGTAGCTAGACAGTAACATTGACAGTACTGTAACTAGACAGTAACATTGACAGTACTGTAGCTAGACAGTAACATTGACAGTACTGTAACTAGACAGTAACATTGACAGTACTGTAACTAGACATTAACATTGACAGTACTGTAACTAGACAGTAACATTGACAGTACTGTAGCTAGACAGTAACATTGACAGTACTGTAACTAGACAGTAACATTGACAGTACTGTAACTAGACAGTAACATTGACAGTACTGTAACTAGACAGTAACATTGACAGTACTGTAGCTAGACAGTAACATTGACAGTACTGTAACTAGACAGTAACATTGACAGTACTGTAACTAGACAGTAACATTGACAGTACTGTACTGTAGCTAGACAGTAACATTGACAGTACTGTAGCTAGACAGTAACATTGACAGTACTGTAACTAGACAGTAACATTGACAGTACTGTACTGTAGCTAGACAGTAACATTGACAGTACTGTAACTAGACAGTAACATTGACAGTACTGTAGCTAGACAGTAACATTGACAGTACTGTAACTAGACAGTAACATTGACAGTACTGTAACTAGACAGTAACATTGACAGTACTGTAGCTAGACAGTAACATTGACAGTACTGTACTGTATCTAGACAGTAACATTGACAGTACTGTACTGTATCTAGACAGTAACATTGACAGTACTGTAACTAGACAGTAACATTGACAGTACTGTAGCTAGACAGAAACATTGACAGTACTGTAACTAGACAGTAACACTGACAGTACTGTAGATAGACAGTAACATTGACAGTACTGTATCTAGACAGTAACATTGACAGTACTGTAACTAGACAGTAACATTGACAGTACTGTAGATAGACAGTAACACAGTAACATTGACAGTACTGTATCTAGACAGTAACATTGACAGTACTGTAACTAGACAGTAACATTGACAGTACTGTAGATAGACAGTAACATTGACAGTACTGTATCTAGACAGTAACATTGACAGTACTGTAGCTAGACAGTAACATTGACAGTACTGTAACTAGACAGTAACATTGACAGTACTGTAGCTAGACAGTAACATTGACAGTACTGTACTGTAACTAGACAGTAACATTGACAGTACTGTATCTAGACAGTAACATTGACAGTACTGTAACTAGACAGTAACATTGACAGTACTGTAGCTAGACAGTAACATTGACAGTACTGTATCTAGACAGTAACATTGACAGTACTGTTACTAGACAGTAACATTGACAGTACTGTATCTAGACAGTAACATTGACAGTACTGTAACTAGACAGTAACATTGACAGTACTGTAACTAGGCAGTAACATTGACAGTACTGTAGCTAGACAGTAACATTGACAGTACTGTAACTAGACAGTAACATTGACAGTACTGTAGCTAGACAGTAACATTGACAGTACTGTAGCTAGACAGTAACATTGACAGTACTGTATCTAGACAGTAACATTGACAGTACTGTAACTAGACAGTAACATTGACAGTACTGTAGCTAGACAGTAACATTGACAGTACTGTAACTAGACAGTAACATTGACAGTACTGTAGCTAGATAGTAACATTGACAGTACTGTACTGTATCTAGACAGTAACATTGACAGTACTGTATATAGACAGTAACATTGACAGTACTGTATCTAGACAGTAACATTGACAGTACTGTAGATAGACAGTAACATTGACAGTACTGTAACTAGACAGTAACATTGACAGTACTGTAGCTAGACAGTAACATTGACAGTACTGTAACTAGACAGTAACATTGACAGTACTGTAACTAGACAGTAACATTGACAGTACTGTAACTAGACAGTAACATTGACAGTACTGTAACTAGACAGTAACATTGACAGTACTGTAGCTAGACAGTAACATTGACAGTACTGTAACTAGACAGTAACATTGACAGTACTGTAGCTAGACAGTAACATTGACAGTACTGTAACTAGACAGTAACATTGACAGTACTGTAACTAGACATTAACATTGACAGTACTGTAACTAGACAGTAACATTGACAGTACTGTAGCTAGACAGTAACATTGACAGTACTGTAACTAGACAGTAACATTGACAGTACTGTAACTAGACAGTAACATTGACAGTACTGTAACTAGACAGTAACATTGACAGTACTGTAGATAGACAGTAACATTGACAGTACTGTATCTAGACAGTAACATTGACAGTACTGTATCTAGACAGTAACATTGACAGTACTGTAGCTAGATAGTAACATTGACAGTACTGTACTGTATCTAGACAGTAACATTGACAGTACTGTAGATAGACAGTAACATTGACAGTACTGTATCTAGACAGTAACATTGACAGTACTGTAGATAGACAGTAACATTGACAGTACTGTAACTAGACAGTAACATTGACAGTACTGTAGCTAGACAGTAACATTGACAGTACTGTAACTAGACAGTAACATTGACAGTACTGTAACTAGACAGTAACATTGACAGTACTGTAACTAGACAGTAACATTGACAGTACTGTAACTAGACAGTAACATTGACAGTACTGTACTGTAGCTAGACAGTAACATTGACAGTACTGTAGCTAGACAGTAACATTGACAGTACTGTAACTAGACAGTAACATTGACAGTACTGTACTGTCGCTAGACAGTAACATTGACAGTACTGTAACTAGACAGTAACATTGACAGTACTGTAGCTAGACAGTAACATTGACAGTACTGTAACTAGACAGTAACATTGACAGTACTGTAACTAGACATTAACATTGACAGTACTGTAACTAGACAGTAACATTGACAGTACTGTAGCTAGACAGTAACATTGACAGTACTGTAACTAGACAGTAACATTGACAGTACTGTAACTAGACAGTAACATTGACAGTACTGTAACTAGACAGTAACATTGACAGTACTGTAGATAGACAGTAACATTGACAGTACTGTATCTAGACAGTAACATTGACAGTACTGCACTGTAACTAGACAGTAACATTGACAGTACTGTATCTAGACAGTAACATTGACAGTACTGTAACTAGACAGTAACATTGACAGTACTGTAGCTAGACAGTAACATTGACAGTACTGTATCTAGACAGTAACATTGACAGTACTGTAACTAGACAGTAACATTGACAGTACTGTATCTAGACAGTAACATTGACAGTACTGTAACTAGACAGTAACATTGACAGTACTGTAGCTAGACAGTAACATTGACAGTACTGTAGCTAGACAGTAACATTGACAGTACTGTAACTAGACAGTAACATTGACAGTACTGTATCTAGACAGTAACATTGACAGTACTGTAACTAGACAGTAACATTGACAGTACTGTAGCTAGACAGTAACATTGACAGTCCTGTAGCTAGACAGTAACATTGACAGTACTGTACTGTATCTAGACAGTAACATTGACAGTACTGTAACTAGACAGTAACATTGACAGTACTGTAGCTAGACAGAAACATTGACAGTACTGTAACTAGACAGTAACACTGACAGTACTGTAGATAGACAGTAACATTGACAGTACTGTATCTAGACAGTAACATTGACAGTACTGTAACTAGACAGTAACATTGACAGTACTGTAGATAGACAGTAACACAGTAACATTGACAGTACTGTATCTAGACAGTAACATTGACAGTACTGTAACTAGACAGTAACATTGACAGTACTGTAGATAGACAGTAACATTGACAGTACTGTATCTAGACAGTAACATTGACAGTACTGTAGCTAGACAGTAACATTGACAGTACTGTAACTAGACAGTAACATTGACAGTACTGTAGCTAGACAGTAACATTGACAGTACTGTACTGTAACTAGACAGTAACATTGACAGTACTGTATCTAGACAGTAACATTGACAGTACTGTAACTAGACAGTAACATTGACAGTACTGTAGCTAGACAGTAACATTGACAGTACTGTATCTAGACAGTAACATTGACAGTACTGTTACTAGACAGTAACATTGACAGTACTGTATCTAGACAGTAACATTGACAGTACTGTAACTAGACAGTAACATTGACAGTACTGTAACTAGGCAGTAACATTGACAGTACTGTAGCTAGACAGTAACATTGACAGTACTGTAACTAGACAGTAACATTGACAGTACTGTAGCTAGACAGTAACATTGACAGTACTGTAGCTAGACAGTAACATTGACAGTACTGTATCTAGACAGTAACATTGACAGTACTGTAACTAGACAGTAACATTGACAGTACTGTAACTAGACAGTAACATTGACAGTACTGTAGCTAGACAGTAACATTGACAGTACTGTACTAGCAGTAACATTGACAGTACTGTAAGAAGTAACATGACAGTACTGTAACTAGACAGTAACATTGACAGTACTGTAATATAGACAGTAACATTGACAGTACTGTATTAGCAGAACATGACAGTACTGTATCTAGACAGTAACATTGACAGTACTGTAACTAGACAGTAACATTGACAGTACTGTAACTAGACAGTAACATTGACAGTACTGTAGCTAGACAGTAACATTGACAGTACTGTAACTAGACAGTAACATTGACAGTACTGTAGCTATGACAGTAACATTGACAGTACTGTAACTAGACAGTAACATTGACAGTACTGTAAGCTAGACATTAACATTGACAGTACTGTAACTAGACAGTAACATTGACAGTACTGTAGCTAGACAGTAACATTGACAGTACTGTAACTAGACAGTAACATTGACAGTACTGTAACTAGACAGTAACATTGACAGTACGGTAACTAGACAGTAACATTGACAGTACTGTAGATAGACAGTAACATTGACAGTACTGTATCTAGACAGTAACATTGACAGTACTGTAGCTAGACAGTAACATTGACAGTACTGTACTGTAACTAGATAGTAACATTGAACAGTCACTGTACCTGTATCTAGACAGTAACATTGACAGTACTGTAGATAGACAGTCACATTGACAGTACTGTGAGCTAAGGACAGTGAACATGACAGTACATGTAGATAGACAGTAAACATTGACAGTACTGTAACTAGAGCAGTAACACTTGACAGTACTGTAACTAGACAGTACCATTGACAGTACTGTACTGTAGTCTAACAGTAACATTGACAGTAACAGTATGTAGATAGACAGTAACATGACTTACTGTAACTAGACCAGTAACTTGACAGTACTGTAAATAGACAGTAACATTGGACAGTACTGTTACTGTAACAGACAGTAACATTGACAGTACTGTATCAGACAGTAACATTGACAGTACAGTTACTGTATCTAGACAGTAACATTGACAGTACTGATACGTATCTAGCCCCAGTAAAATTGATAGTACTGATCTAGACAGTAACATTGACAGT
>NW_024060012.1:0-28939 GCF_016432855.1 Salvelinus namaycush
AACACACACACACACACACACACACACACACACACACACACACACACACACACACACACACACACACACACACACACACACACACACACACACACACACACACACACACACACACACACACACCACTACCTATCTCTTTCTCTCCTGACATCAGTATACAGAATAGATAGGATCATGAGGATGGCTCATTGAAGTAAAACTAAATGTTAGTATCTTGCTATCTCTCTCCATTTCACGACCAATAATATTTACTCTCCTTCTTCAATATCTAATAACCACGTTATCCCCATGTGGTAAGACCCAGGCAGGCATGCCCCCCCATGTGATAAGACCCAGGCAGGCATGCCCCCCCATGTGTGATAAGAGCCAGACAGGCATGACTGGTATGGAAGGCTTGGCATGTCTAGATAAGACCTTTGGCATGCTCGACTTCACATACCGGTGGTCACGTTCTAGCCTAACACTTTGTGGTCAATTTAAAGGATTTTGACAACATTTTAATGACATACTGTATAATTAATGAGAAGTTAGAAACAGGTTCTTCTTGTTTCAGTAAGATGTGAGAACAACGAACCAGCAGGAATGTGTGATTGCATTCGAAATGGCACCCTATTCCCTATACAGTGCACTACTTAAGACCACAGCTGGTCATGCTGGTCAGACAGTGGTGGGATTCTACAGTACAGTGTTCTCAGCTGTCAGTCAGTGGTGGGATTCTACAGTACAGTGTTCTCAGCTGGTCAGTCAGTGGTGGGATTCTACAGTACAGTGTTCTCAGCTGGTCAGACAGTGGTGGGATTCTACAGTACAGTGTTCTCAGCTGGTCAGACAGTGGTGGGATTCTACAGTACAGTGTTCTCAGCTGGTCAGTCAGTGGTGGGATTCTACAGTACAGTGTTCTCAGCTGGTCAGTCAGTGGTGGGATTCTACAGTACAGTGTTCTCAGCTGGTCAGACAGTGGTGGGATTCTACAGTACAGTGTTCTCAGCTGGTCAGTCAGTGGTGGGATTCTACAGTACAGTGTTCTCAGCTGGTCAGTCAGTGGTGGGATTCTACAGTACAGTGTTCTCAGCTGGTCATGCTGGTCAGTTAGTGGTGAGATTCTACAGTACAGTGTTCTCAGCTGGTCATGCTGGTCAGTCAGTGGTGGGATTCTACAGTACAGTGTTCTCAGCTGGTCAGTCAGTGGTGGGAGTCTACAGTACAGTATTCTCAGCTGGTCAGTCAGTGGTGGGATTCTACAGTACAGTGTTCTCAGCTGGTCAGTCAGTGGTGGGAGTCTACAATACAGTGTTCTCAGCTGGTCATGCTGGCCAGACAGTGGTGGGATTCTACAGTACAGTGTTCTCAGCTGGTCATGCTGTGGTGGGAGTCTACAGTACAGTGTTCTCAGCTGGTCATGCTGGTCAGTCAGTGGTGGGATTCTACAGTACAGTGTTCTCAGCTGGTCAGTCAGTGGTGGGATTCTACAGTACAGTGTTCTCAGCTGGTCAGTCAGTGGTGGGATTCTACAGTACAGTGTTCTCAGCTGGTCATGCTGGTCAGTTAGTGGTGAGATTCTACAGTACAGTGTTCTCAGCTGCTCATGCTGGTCAGTCAGTGGTGGGATTCTACTGTACAGTGTTCTCAGCTGGTCAGTCAGTGGTGGGATTCTACAGTACAGTGTTCTCAGCTGGTCATGCTGGTCAGTCAGTGGTGGGATTCTACTGTACAGTGTTCTCAGCTGGTCAGTCAGTGGTGGGAGTCTACAGTACAGTGTTCTCAGCTGGTCATGCTGGTCAGACAGTGGTGGAATTCTACAGTACAGTGTTCTCAGCTGGTCATGCTGTGGTGGGAGTCTACAGTACAGTGTTCTCAGCTGGTCATGCTGGTCAGTCAGTGGTGGGATTCTACTGTACAGTGTTCTCAGCTGGTCAGTCAGTGGTGGGATTCTACAGTACAGTGTTCTCAGCTGGTCAGTCAGTGGTGGGATTCTACAGTACAGTGTTCTCAGCTGGTCAGTCAGTGGTGGGATTCTACAGTACAGTGTTCTCAGCTGGTCATGCTGGTCAGTCAGTGGTGGGATTCTACAGTACAGTGTTCTCAGCTGGTCATGCTGGTCAGTCAGTGGTGGGATTCTACTGTACAGTGTTCTCAGCTGGTCAGTCAGTGGTGGGATTCTACAGTACAGTGTTCTCAGCTGGTCAGACAGTGGTGGGATTCTACAGTACAGTGTTCTCAGCTGGTCAGACAGTGGTGGGATTCTACAGTACAGTGTTCTCAGCTGGTCAGTCAGTGGTGGGATTCTACAGTACAGTGTTCTCAGCTGGTCAGTCAGTGGTGGGATTCTACAGTACAGTGTTCTCAGCTGGTCAGTCAGTGGTGGGATTCTACAGTACAGTGTTCTCAGCTGGTCAGTCAGTGGTGGGATTCTACAGTACAGTATTCTCAGCTGGTCAGTCAGTGGTGGGATTCTACAGTACAGTGTTCTCAGCTGGTCAGTCAGTGGTGGGATTCTACAGTACAGTGTTCTCAGCTGGTCATGCTGGTCAGACAGTGGTGGGATTCTACAGTACAGTGTTCTCAGCTGGTCATGCTGTGGTGGGAGTCTACAGTACAGTGTTCTCAGCTGGTCATGCTGGTCAGTCAGTGGTGGGATTCTACAGTACAGTGTTCTCAGCTGGTCAGTCAGTGGTGGGATTCTACAGTACAGTGTTCTCAGCTGGTCAGTCAGTGGTGGGATTCTACAGTACAGTGTTCTCAGCTGGTCATGCTGGTCAGTTAGTGGTGAGATTCTACAGTACAGTGTTCTCAGCTGCTCATGCTGGTCAGTCAGTGGTGGGATTCTACTGTACAGTGTTCTCAGCTGGTCAGTCAGTGGTGGGATTCTACAGTACAGTGTTCTCAGCTGGTCATGCTGGTCAGACAGTGGTGGGATTCTACAGTACAGTGTTCTCAGCTGGTCATGCTGTGGTGGGAGTCTACAGTACAGTGTTCTCAGCTGGTCATGCTGGTCAGTCAGTGGTGGGATTCTACAGTACAGTGTTCTCAGCTGGTCAGTCAGTGGTGGGATTCTACAGTACAGTGTTCTCAGCTGGTCAGTCAGTGGTGGGATTCTACAGTACAGTGTTCTCAGCTGGTCATGCTGGTCAGTTAGTGGTGAGATTCTACAGTACAGTGTTCTCAGCTGCTCATGCTGGTCAGTCAGTGGTGGGATTCTACTGTACAGTGTTCTCAGCTGGTCAGTCAGTGGTGGGATTCTACAGTACAGTGTTCTCAGCTGGTCAGTCAGTGGTGGGATTCTACAGTACAGTGTTCTCAGCTGGTCATGCTGGTCAGTCAGTGGTGGGATTCTACAGTACAGTGTTCTCAGCTGGTCATGCTGGTCAGTTAGTGGTGAGATTCTACAGTACAGTGTTCTCAGCTGGTCATGCTGGTCAGACAGTGGTGGGATTCTACAGTACAGTGTTCTCAGCTGGTCATGCTGTGGTGGGAGTCTACAGTACAGTGTTCTCAGCTGGTCATGCTGGTCAGTCAGTGGTGGGATTCTACAGTACAGTGTTCTCAGCTGGTCAGTCAGTGGTGGGATTCTACAGTACAGTGTTCTCAGCTGGTCATGCTGGTCAGTTAGTGGTGAGATTCTACAGTACAGTGTTCTCAGCTGGTCATGCTGGTCAGTCAGTGGTGGGATTCTACAGTACAGTGTTCTCAGCTGGTCATGCTGGGACCTGAGGCGCTCTGAGGTAGCCTAATAGAACAACAACAACGTTTATAATAAAGCATTGCATTATCATCGCTTTACCTGTTTCATTATCTTGGCATAGAGCAGTCAGTAGAGAAGGGGCTTGCTGAAGTTGCACACGCAGGACATTTTTAGGGTCCTGGGAAAAATTGTCCTTTATAAACGCATTTGATGCGATTCTACATCAATTTAGATGAAGAGACCTTCAGCAGAATATTTTTTAATACCTCACAAATGATCGAAATGACAGGCTATAATTTGACCCTGACAAACTGAGTATCAGAGCTGAATAAAAACGACCTTGTCTTGAATCCATCAATAGCCCAGACCTAGCTGTGTGGAGACACGTATTGTACAATATGAGGAGGACATGTTTGTACTAAAACAGCTTTTCCAGTTTCACTAACTAACCCAATGATGCAGCTGACTCACAGGCGTTGGCCGATGAGCTAGTACCAAAAGCTTATCTCTCTGTTGTTTTACTTTTTAAAACAATGCTGTTCGTTCAATTGGTCTATTTAGAAGTTCACAATGTGGTAGCCTACATACAGATCAGTCTTATCTTTTCAGCAGGATCAGTGTTTTCCCACCATTGTTTTTGAAATATCACGAAAGGACTGCTTGTGATTGGGCTAGACACAATCCACAGCTAGCCTATTTTAAAATAATGCCTTGTGATTGGGCTAGACACAATCCAAAGCTAGGCTATTTTAAAATAATGCCTTGTGATTGGGCTAGACACAATCCAAAGCTAGGCTATTTTAAAATAATGCCTTGTGATTGGGCTACACACAATCCACAGCTAGGCTATTTTAAAATAGTGCCTTGTGATTGGGCTACACACAATCCACAGCTAGCCTATTTTAAATAATGCCTTGTGATTGGGCTAGACACAATCCACAGCTAGCCTATTTTAAATAATGCCTTGTGATTGGGCTAGACACAATCCACAGCTAGCCTATTTTAAATAATGCCTTGTGATTGGGCTAGACACAATCCACAGCTAGCCTATTTTAAATAATGAGCTATTGATGATCTGTGGCTAAATTATAGTCCTATTCCTGGTGTAGTACTCGGAATAATTTAATTTCTTTCTGAACAGACAGCAGTAATTCTATAACTGTGGTAAATGTATTTGAATGTATCATGGATGCTGTGACACCTCCAGCAACCCTTCCAGCGCCTATTATTCTATGAGGAAATACATGATTACGAGAGTTCAGTTGCATGTTCCTGTCTTTCAGAGCAGGGAGTGGGAGAGAGTTCATATAAAGTGAATCCCATTCTGGTTCTGTGAGAGACTTAGGCGCTCTTCTCTCTCTCTCACCACAGCAATGGCCACGCCTTGGTCTATATATAGGCTACAATGTTGCGCAATCCATAAACCCGGGCCAGTCCAACACAAATCAATTCTTACAATATCAGACATGTTTTTACATTATGTTTTTTGGGGGGTGGCAGCCAGGAGAATTACAGAGGAGTCAACATTAATTCACTTTGATTGCTTGTATTAGAAATGTTACATTGCAAATAGTGGGGGAAAAATCATGTCAGGAGAGGTACAGGATCCTGGTAAATGGGTTCTAGAACAAAATAGTCCAAAATTGAGAGGTGCAGTATCCTGTTCCGGCAGAATCTGGCTCAAATTAAGCACTGAGGTGTGGGATTCTACAGTACAGTGTTCTCAGCTGGTCTGTCAGTGGTGGGATTCTACAGTACAGTGTTCTCGGCTGGACAGTCAGTGGTGGGATTCTACAGTACAGTGTTCTCAGCTGGTCATGCTGGTCAGTCAGTGGTGGGATTCTACAGTACAGTGTTCTCAGCTGGTCTGTCAGTGATGGGACTCTACAGTACAGTGTTCTCAGCTGGTCAGACAGTGGTGGGATTCTACAGTACAGTGTTCTCGGCTGGACAGTCAGTGGTGGGATTCTACAGTACAGTGTTCTCAGCTGGTCATGCTGGTCAGTCAGTGGTGGGATTCTACAGTACAGTGTTCTCAGCTGGTCAGTCAGTGGTGGGATTCTACAGTACAGTGTTCTCAGCTGGTCATGCTGGTCAGTCAGTGGTGGGATTCTACAGTACAGTGTTCTCAGCTGGTATTGCTGGTCAGTCAGTGGTGGGATTCTACAGTACAGTGTTCTCAGCTGGTCAGACAGTGGTGGGATTGTACAGTACAGTGTTCTCAGCTGGTCAGACAGTGGTGGGATTCTACAGTACAGTGTTCTCAGCTGGTCAGTCAGTGGTGGGATTCTACAGTACAGTGTTCTCAGCTGGTCAGTCAGTGGTGGGATTGTACAGTACAGTGTTCTCAGCTGGTCAGACAGTGGTGGGATTGTACAGTACAGTGTTCTCAGCTGGTCAGTCAGTGGTGGGATTCTACAGTACAGTGTTCTCAGCTGGTCAGACAGTGGTGGGATTGTACAGTACAGTGTTCTCAGCTGGTCAGACAGTGATGGGACTCTACAGTACAGTGTTCTCAGCTGGTCAGTCAGTGGTGGGATTCTACAGTACAGTGTTCTCGGCTGGACAGTCAGTGGTGGGATTCTACAGTACAGTGTTCTCAGCTGGTCATGCTGGTCAATCAGTGGTGGGATTCTACAGTACAGTGTTCTCAGCTGGTCAGTCAGTGGTGGGATTCTACAGTACAGTGTTCTCAGCTGGTCATGCTGGTCAGTCAGTGGTGGGATTCTACAGTACAGTGTTCTCAGCTGGTATTGCTGGTCAGTCAGTGGTGGGATTCTACAGTACAGTGTTCTCAGCTGGTCAGACAGTGGTGGGATTGTACAGTACAGTGTTCTCAGCTGGTCAGACAGTGGTGGGATTCTACAGTACAGTGTTCTCAGCTGGTCAGTCAGTGGTGGGATTCTACAGTACAGTGTTCTCAGCTGGTCAGACAGTGGTGGGATTCTACAGTACAGTGTTCTCAGCTGGTCAGACAGTGGTGGGATTCTACAGTACAGTGTTCTCAGCTGGTCAGTCAGTGGTGGGATTCTACAGTACAGTGTTCTCAGCTGGTCAGACAGTGGTGGGATTCTACAGTACAGTGTTCTCAGCTGGTCATGCTGGTCAGTCAGTGATGGGACTCTACAGTACAGTGTTCTCAGCTGGTCAGTCAGTGGTGGGATTCTACAGTACAGTGTTCTCAGCTGGTCAGTCAGTGGTGGGATTCTACAGTACAGTGTTCTCAGCTGGTCAGTCAGTGGTGGGATTCTACAGTACAGTGTTCTCAGCTGGTCAGACAGTGGTGGGACTCTACAGTACAGTGTTCTCAGCTGGTCATGCTGGTCAGCCAGTGGTGGGATTCTACAGTACAGTGTTCTCAGCTGGTCATGCTGGTCAGACAGTGGTGGGATTCTACAGTACAGTGTTCTCAGCTGGTCAGTCAGTGGTGGGATTCTACAGTACAGTGTTCTCAGCTGGTCAGACAGTGGTGGGATTCTACAGTACAGTGTTCTCAGCTGGTCAGTCAGTGGTGGGATTCTACAGTACAGTGTTCTCAGCTGGTCAGTCAGTGGTGGGATTCTACAGTACAGTGTTCTCAGCTGGTCAGACAGTGGTGGGATTCTACAGTACAGTGTTCTCAGCTGGTCATGCTGGTCAGTCAGTGATGGGACTCTACAGTACAGTGTTCTCAGCTGGTCAGTCAGTGGTGGGATTCTACAGTACAGTGTTCTCAGCTGGTCAGTCAGTGGTGGGATTCTACAGTACAGTGTTCTCAGCTGGTCAGTCAGTGGTGGGATTCTACAGTACAGTGTTCTCAGCTGGTCAGTCAGTGGTGGGATTGTACAGTACAGTGTTCTCAGCTGGTCAGTCAGTGGTGGGATTCTACAGTACAGTGTTCTCAGCTGGTCAGTCAGTGGTGGGATTCTACAGTACAGTGTTCTCAGCTGGTCATGCTGGTCAGTCAGTGGTGGGATTCTACAGTACAGTGTTCTCAGCTGGTCATGCTGGTCAGTCAGTGGTGGGATTCTACAGTACAGTGTTCTCAGCTGGTCATGCTGGTCAGTCAGTGGTGGGATTCTACAGTACAGTGTTCTCAGCTGGTCATGCTGGTCAGTCAGTGGTGGGATTCTACAGTACAGTGTTCTCAGCTGGTCATGCTGGTCAGACAGTGGTGGGATTCTACAGTACAGTGTTCTCAGCTGGTCATGCTGGTCAGTCAGTGGTGGGATTCTACAGTACAGTGTTCTCAGCTGGTCATGCTGGTCAGTCAGTGGTGGGATTCTTTAGTACAGTGTTCTCAGCTGGTCATGCTGGTCAGTCAGTGGTGGGATTCTACAGTACAGTGTTCTCAGCTGATCATGCTGGTCAGTCAGTGGTGGGATTCTACAGTACAGTGTTCTCAGCTGGTCATGCTAGTCAGTCAGTGGTGGGATTCTACAGTACAGTGTTCTCAGCTGTTCAGTCAGTGGTGGGATTCTACAGTACAGTGTTCTCAGCTGGTCAGCCAGTGGTGGGATTCTACAGTACAGTGTTCCCAGCTGGTCATGCTAGTCAGACAGTGGTGGGATTCTACAGTACAGTGTTCTCAGCTGGTCAGTCAGTGGTGGGATTCTACAGTACAGTGTTCTCAGCTGGTCAGTCAGTAGTGGGATTCTACAGTACAGTGTTCTCAGCTGGTCATGCTGTTCAGTCAGTGATGGGACTCAACAGTAATGCTGCCCTTTAGTGGTGAATACATGCATATGCATCACGTCTTACTGCATGATCCTAAGCCGTTAGGGTGAAGTTGTCCCCAGACACTGATCTTGGGTCAGTTTAGCATTTTACCCACTAATGGTTAAGTTTAGGATTGGGAGTGCCTCCCGAGTGGCGCAGCGGTCTAAGGCACTCCATCACAGACCCGGGTTCGATCCCAGGCTGTGTTGCAGCCGGCCGCGACCGGGAGACCCGTGAGGCTGCGCACGATTGGCCCAGCATCATCCGGGTTAGGGGAGGGTTTGGCCGGCCGGGATGTCCTTGTCCCATCGTGCTCTAGCGACTCCTTGTGGCAGGCCGGATGCATGAACGCTGACTCCGTGCCCAGTTGTACAATGTTTCCTCCAAAAACGTTGGTGCGGCTGGCTTGCAATGAATTGTCTTGCAAATGGCCACAGTTACTGTCATGATTGTCACTTTTATTTTGAGCTTGTAATGTATGACAATGCATCTTTGAAAATGAGCTAAGACTTACCTACTGAATACAGCACAGCTTTGGTGACACCCTTGTTTCAAAAGCTATTAGATAATAGTTACCCTCTGACAAAACATGCATGTTCAATCTAATTGCTAACAGAAAAACGTATTATGAATTCCATTATCTTAAAAGTACTAACTGATTTTGAAATTAATTATTCCAGTTGTTGATACGGTCAGAATCAAACCAATAATCTGCATTAATCATAGTAAAACTGCAGAGGGCAGTCTTGCACAAATAAGCGTTTTGTACAGAGATGTTTTATCCATACATTCTCTTGTACTCTCATCAAGTTCAGACTACTGTACTATATGAACCAGCTGTATGGACCAGCTGTATTGTATGAACCAGCTGGACTCTATGAACCAGCTGTATTATATGAACCAGCTGTATTATATGAACCAGCTGTATTATATGAACCAGCTGGATTATTTGAACCAGCTGGATTATATGAACCAGCTGGATTATATGAACCAGCTCAGAATTCAAAGGTAACTTACTGCAAAAACATAGATATTTATAGGCTTCTCTAATGTTTATATTACTTGTCAGTGATCACATCTGAGCCTTAGCAGTTTCCCGGACACCGATTAAGTTTAGTTCTGGAGAAAAAGCATGGTCTGTGTCAGTGATCACATCTGAGCCTTAGCAGTTTCCCGGACACCGATTAAGCTTAGTTCTGGACAAAAAGCATGGTCTGTGTCAGTGATCACATCTGAGCCTTAGCAGTTTCCCGGACACCGATTAAGCTTAGTTCTGGACAAAAAGCATGGTCTGTGTCAGTGATCACATCTGAGCCTTAGCAGTTTCCCGGACACCGATTAAGCTTAGTTCTGGACAAAAAGCATGGTCTGTGTCAGTGATCACATCTGAGCCTTAGCAGTTTCCCGGACACCGATTAAGCTTAGTTCTGGACAAAAAGCTCTGTGGAGAATCTCATCTGAAAGAGTTGTTTCAGTCCAGGCTTCGTCTGTGTCTGGGAAACTGTCCCTGAGGGTTGAGGACTGGGTTTATGTCATGGTTTTAGTATATTAGGAGAATATTGTTCTGGTCAAAAGTAGTGCACTATATAGGGACCAGTGTTCCATTTGGGATGTAACCTTGGTTAACACTGTGGTCCGTGGTATAAACCTGTACGGTGAAGTTGTCCCTAGACGCTGATACTGGGCCAGTTTAGCATTTTCCCCACTACTGGTTCAGTTTAGGATTGGGGGAGGGCAAACTGATGGGAGGGGAAACTTCACCCCGGAGCTCACCTGTCCACCACGGGATGGTTTCCCAGACATTGATTAAGCCTAGTCCTGGACTAAAAAGCACTGTCAACGGACATTATCAAATCAAATCAAGTCAAATGTATTTATATAGCCCTTCTTACATCAGCTGATATCTCAAAGTGCTGTACAGAAACCCAGCCTAAAACCCCAAACAGCAAGCAATGCAGGTGAAGAAGCACGGTGGCTAGGAAAAACTCCCTAGAAAGGCCAAAACCTAGGAAGAAACCTAGAGAGGAACCAGGGTATGAGGGGTGGCCAGTCCTCTTCTGGCTGTGCCGGGTGGAGATTATAACAGAACATGACCAAGATGTTCAAATGTTCATAAATGACCAGCATGGTCAAATAATAATAATCACAGTAGTTGTCGAGGGTGCAACAAGTCAGTACCTCAGGAGTAAATGTCAGTTGGCTTTTCATAGCCGATCATTAAGAGTATCTCTACCGCTCCTGCTGTCTCTCGAGAGTTGAAAACAGCAGGTCTGGGACAGGTAGCACGATCGGTGAACAGGTCAGGGTTCCATAGCCGCAGGCAGAACAGTTGAAACTGGAGCACAGCCAGGTGGACTGGGGACAGCAAGGTGTCATCATGCCAGGTAGTCTTGAGGCATGGTCCTAGGGCTCAGGTCCTCCGAGAGAGAAAGAGAGAATTAGAGAGAGCATACTTAAATTCACACAGGACACCGGACAAGACAGGTGAAGTACTCCAGATATAACAGACTGACCCAAGCCCCCGACACAAACTACTGCAGCATAAATACTGGAGGCTGAGACAGGAGGGGTCAGGAGACACTGTGGCCCCTTCCGATGATACCCCCGGATAGGGCCAAACAGGAGGGATATAACACCACCCACTTTGCCAACGCACAGCCCCCACACCACTAGAGGGATATCTTCAACCACCAACTTACCATCCTGAGACAAGGCCGAGTATAGCCCACAAAGATCTCCGTCACGGCACAACCCAAGGGGGGGCGCCAACCCAGACAGGAAGATCACGTCAGTGACTCAACCCACTCAAGTGACGCACCCCTCCTAGGGACGGCATGGAAGAGCACCAGTAAGCCAGTGACTCAGCCCCTGTAATAGGGTTAGACGCAGAGAATCCCAGTGGAGAGAGGGGAACTGGCCAGGCAGAGACAGCAAGGGCGGTTCGTTGCTCCAGAGCCTTTCCGTTCACCTTCACATTCCTGGGCCAGACTACACTCAATCATATGACTCACTGAAGAGATCTTCAGTAAAGACTTAAAGGTTGAGACCGAGTCTGCGTCTCTCACATGGGTAGGCAGACCATTCCATAAAAATGGAGCTCTATAGGAGAAAGCCCTGCCTCCAGCTGTTTGCTTAGAAATTCTAGGGACATTAGGAGGCCTGCGTCTTGTAATCGTAACGTACATGTAGGTATGTACGGCAGGACCAAATCGGAAAGATAGGTAGGAGCAAGCCCATGTAATGCTTTGTAGGTTAGCAGTAAAACCTTGAAATCAGCCCTTGCCTTAACAGGAAGCCAGTGTAGGAAGGCTAGCACTGGAGTAATATGATAAAAAAATGTGGTTCTAGTCAGGATTCTAGCAGCCGCATTTAGCACTAACTGAAGTTTATTTAGTGCTTTATCCGGGTAGCCGGAAAGTAGAGCATTGCACTAGTCTAACCTAGAAGTAACAAAAGCATGGATTCATTTTTCTGCATTATTTTTGGACAGAAAGTTTCAGATTTTTCCAATGTTACGTAGATGGAAAAAAGCTGTCCTTGAAACTGTCTTGATATGTTCGTCAAAAGAGAGATCAGGGTCCAGAGTAACACCAAGGTCCTTCACAGTTTTATTTGAGACGACTGTACCACCATCAAGATTAATTGTCAGAGTCAACAGAAGATCTCTTTGTTTCTTGGGACCTAGAACAAGCATCTCTGTTTTGTCCGAGTTTAAAAGTAGAAAGTTTGCAGCCATCCACTTCCTTATGTCTGAAACACAGGCTTCTAGCGAGGGCAATTTTGGGGCTTCACCATGTTTCATTGAAATGTACAGCTGTGTGTCATCCGCATAGCAATGAAAGTTAACATTATGTTTTCGAATGACATCCCCAAGAGGTAAAATATATAGTGAAAACAATAGTGGTCCTAAAACGGAACCTTGAGGAACACCGAAATGTACAGCTGATTTGTCAGAGGACAAACCATTCACAGAGACAAACTGATATCTTTCCGACAGATAAGATCTAAACCAGGCCAGAACCAGGCCAGAACCAGGCCAGAACTCTCCAAAAGAATGTGGTGATCGATGGTATCAAAAGCAGCACTAAGGTCTAGGAGCACGAGGACAGATGCAGAGCCTCGGTCTGACGCCATTAAAAGATAATTTACCACCTTCACAAGTGCAGTCTCAGTGCTATGATGGGGTCTAAAACCAGACTGAAGCATTTCGTATACATTGTTTGTCTTCAGGAAGGCAGTGAGTTGCTGCGCAACAGCTATTTCATTTTTTTTGAGAGGAATGGAAGATTCGATATAGGCCGATAGTTTTTTATATTTTCTGGGTCAAGGTTTGGCTTTTTCAAGAGAGGCTTTATTACTGCCACTTTTCGTGAGTTTGGTACACATCCGGTGGCTAGAGAGCCGTTTATTATGTTCAACATAGGAGGGCCAAGCACATGAAGCAGCTCTTTAAGTAGTATAGTTGGAATAGGGTCCAGTATGCAGCTTGAAGGTTTAGAGGCCATGACTATTTTCATCATTGTGTCAAGAGATATAGTGCTAAAACAGTTTTCAGTTGAACATGGACTAGGATTAATCTGTGTCTGGGAAACCAGCCGCAGGTGTACACTGTATTAAATACATTACTGTATGGGTTACATAATACCAGGTTGGACAGGAGGTATCTGTAGACAAGAGGTATGTATTGTTCCAGAGGAGACGTTTATTTCACCGACCACAGGGTAACCAAGACAACCAAGCCGCATGCTTTCACAATGTTGAGTCATCTACATGTTGTTGTTGTTGTTGTTGTGACGGAGGTTGTCGTTACTAAGGAACAGGTGTCAGAAACCACATCATGCATATGGGGTGAGATTAAACTACACTCCTGTTTGAATGAAGGAAGAGAGAGAGAGAGAGGGAGAGAGAGAGAGAGAGAGAGAGAGAGAGAGAGACAGAGAGAACGAGGGAGCGTGGGTGTGAGGGAAAGAGGTGGGGAGGGAAAGAGGTGGGGAGGGAGAGGGAGGGAGGGAGAGGGAGGGAGAGAGAGAGAGGAAGAGAGAGAACGAGACCACAGGGAGAGAGGAAGGGACCACGTTCCTAATGCAGAGTACAAAACGTCAACAATGTTTAAGAAATTTCTCTTCTTTTTTTTTACAAACTAGTCCTACTGCTGACGCTCACACACTCATCTTCTTAGTAGGCCTAATAGTAGCAGTAGTAGTAGTACTAGTAGTAGTAGTAGTAGTAGTAGTACTAGTAGTAGTAGTAGTAGTAGTAGCAGCAGTAGTAGTAGGTGTAGTAGTAGTAGTAGTAGCAGCAGCACTAGTAGTAGTAGTAGTAGTAGTAGTAGTAGTAGTAGTAGTAGTAGTAGTAGCAGTAGCAGTAGTAGTAGTAGTAGTTGTAATAGTAGTAGTATGTGTAGTAGTAGTATCAGCAGTAGTAGTAGTAGCAGCAGCAGTAGTAGTTGTAGTAGTAGCAGTAGTGGTAGGTGTAGTAGTAGTAGTATCAGTAGTAGTAGTAGTAGTAGTAGTAGTATCAGTAGTAGTAGTAGTAGTAGTAGTAGTATCAGTAGTAGTAGTAGTAGTAGCAGCAGCACTAGTAGTAGTAGTAGTAGTAGTAGTAGTAGTAGTAGTAGCAGTAGTAGTAGTAGTAGTAGTAGCAGTAGTAGTAGCAGTAGTAGTAGCAGTAGTGGTAGTAATAGTATTGGCAGTATTAGTAGTAGTAGTGGTATTGGCAGTATTAGTATATAACAGAATAACAGATAGATTAACGTGATGTATATTTGTTGAGAGCAGTAGCTGACCATCGATGAGTTAGAGGACGACAAAGAGGTCAACTCAGAATGGTAACTGTCTAACGTTAGCTATATATAAGTGTAGTGTGCAACAAGTGGTAACCTATTCCCTTTACAGTCCACTACTTTTAAACCAGGGTTTTGGTCAGAAGTAGTGCACTCTATAGGCTGGGGAATAGGGTGCCATTTGGGACGTACACTATGTGGTGAGCTCAACCTACACTAGATTTTGCCTCTACTGTCAACTTAAACAGAGACTGCAGACAGAAGAGGTTACTCTTAAAACACATTAAAATAATGAAAAGCACATTTCAAATCAAATCAAATTGCATTTGTCACATACAGGTGTTTAGCAGATGTTATTGGTCACATACACATATTTAGCAGATGTTATTGGTCACATACACGTGTTCAACAGATGTTATTGGTCACATACACATGTTTAGCAGATGTTATTGGTCACATACACGTGTTTAGCAGATGTTATTGGTCACATACACGTGTTTAGCAGATGTTATTGGTCACATACACGTGTTTAGTAGATGTTATTGGTCACATACACATATTTAGTAGATGTTATTGGTCACATACACGTGTTTAGCAGATGTTATTGGTCACATACACATATTTAGTAGATGTTATTGGTCACATACACATATTTAGTAGATGTTATTGGTCACATACACGTGTTTAGCAGATGTTATTGGTAACATACAGGTGTTTAGCAGATGTTATTGGTCACATACACGTGTTTAGCAGATGTTATTGGTCACATACACATATTTAGTAGATGTTATTGGTCACATACACGTGTTTAGCAGATGTTATTGGTCACATACACATGGTTAGCAGATGTTATTGGTCACATACACGTGTTTAGCAGATGTTATTGGTCACATACACATATTTAGCAGATGTTATTGGTCACATACACACGGTTAGCAGATGGTATTGGTCACATACACATGTTTAGCAGATGTTATTGGTCACATACACGTGTTTAGTAGATGTTATTGGTCACATACACGTGTTTAACAGATGTTATTGGTCACATACACGTGTTTAGTAGATGTTATTGGTCACATACACATGTTTAGTAGATGTTATTGGTCACATACACGTGTTTAGCAGATGTTATTGGTCACATACACGTGTTTAGTAGATGTTATTGGTCACATACACGTGTTTAGTAGATGTTATTGGTCACATACACGTGTTTAGCAGATGTTATTGGTCACATACACGTGTTTAGCAGATGTTATTGGTCACATACACGTGTTTAGTAGATGTTATTGGTCACATACACGTGTTTAGCAGATGTTATTGGTCACATACACGTGTTTAGCAGATGTTATTGGTCACATACACGTGTTTAGCAGATGTTATTGCGGGTGTAGCGAAATGCTTGTGTTTCTAGCTCCAACAGGGCAGTAATATCTAACAAGATATGATCTAACAATTTTACAACACATACCCAATAAACACAAATCTTTACTTTTGAGATAAAAACAAACGTGGTCAAATCCAGAGGTCAGGTCCACAGAACGTTGTAACTGTTTTTCATTGAATCCACCAGTTTCCTCCTTTCCCATGCTTAGATGTACTGACTTCACCACACAGAATAGTCCCTACTCCTGCTCTGTTTGACAAAAGGAAAACCCCCATAGATGAGATAACTACAGTAGGAGCTTGTAATGCTTGCATTCCAAATGGCAACCTATTCCCTACATAGTGCACTACTTGTGACCTGGACCCTAGTCAAAAGGAGTACACAATATAGGGAATAGGATGTCATTTGGGACACAGACTATGAGGTTGTAATGAGAGTGATGCTCCACCCACCTAACCACCGCGGCCGGTCCGCCAGACTGGCTGGGTTTTCCTACAGTCCAAATATTTATGCCTAGACCCCTAGTTGAGAGGATATGTTTCTTTGTCAAGGCAACAAGAGGGGTACAGTCTGTGGTGTGTTGAGGAGTGTCCCAATCTAATTATCACAAATTATATAAAACGGTCTCTAATTTAGGCAGCATTGTGATGGGTGTGGTGGAACATATGACCCTTTCATGTTTCAGAGTCATCCATTAAGAGAGTTGGGCCAGGTTTTTACAATGGACGCCATGTTAGCTCCTTTATTCTCAACCAGTGGAAGCTCCTCAGAGGAGGAAGGGGAGGACCATCCTCCTCAGTGAATTTCATAAAAATAAAAAAAGGTTAAATATTTAAAAAGTTTACCTTTTTATATAGAACTATACTAAACAAAAAGTGACCTTGTTCGGGAGAGATTGACACGGTTATCAAAACGTCACGCCAGAGTAAGCCTACACGAAACACAGCCCTTATTTTAAGTGTTTCTAAAATCCCCGTTGGGAAAAATGAATGGTGGAAAACTATTGGATCCATTTCCCTGTTTGACCGCTGGGTTTTATGGGTATTATGACTCATACTGTGGTACTCTAAATGAAAGTTAATTTGTTTGTTTTTTGTGTGTGAACAGGTGTGTATTTATTTCACGATAAGTTGAAAAACGTTTCTTAAACGGAAAAAATGAAACTAAATTCTTGTTTGCGTCAGTTGGACTAATGATTACACCCTAGATCAGCAAGATGCATGCAAGATTGTGCAAGGCGGTATTCAATGTGTCAATGTCTGTCTGTCTGATTACTCAAATGTATCTCAACATGTTGTAAACTGTCATTCATAGGCTAGGTTGTAGCAACCTCATGATGGGTACAGGGAACATTCTAGTATCATGTAGTAGCCTAAACCTATGGATGTAACATTGAGCTGGGTGAATGGAATATGAATGACAGTCATCCAATATGCTGTAATAGAAATAAGGCCATGTTCATGAAAAATAAAAATGTCCTCCCTCATCTTTCCATGACAGGCTGACCAGGTGAATCCAGGTCAAAGATATGATCCCTTATTGATGTCACTTGTTAAATCCACTTCAGTCAGTCTAGATGAAGGGGAGGAGACTTGGTTAAAGAAGGATGTTTAAGCCTTGAGACAATTGAGACATGGATTGTGTATGTGTTGCCATTCAGAGGGTGAATGGGGAAGACAACAGATTTGAGTGCCTTTGAAGGGGTATGGTAGTAGGTGCCAGGCGCACCGGTTTGTGTCAAGAACTGCAACGCTGCAGGGTTTTTCACGCTCAACAGTTTCCTGTGTGTATCAAGAATGGTCCACCACCCAAAGGACATCCAGACAACTTGACACAACTGTGGGAAGCATTGGAGTCAACATGGGCCAGCATCCCTGTGGAACGCTTTCAACACCTTGTAGAGTCCATGACCTGTCGAATTGAGGCTGTTCTGAGGGCAAAGGAGGAGGTGGGGTGCAACGCAATACTAGGAAGGTGTTCCTAATGTTTGGTATACTCAGTGTATATGACTCTGGGCATACGTGTGTGTATTGTAAAGCATGAAACACACTGAGAAGCTCACTGCCAAAAGGTACTTATCACAGTGAGAGGCTGTTCCTTCTCGTGCTAGAACAACAGTGGCACCTGCTTGCGTGCCGAACCGGTAGTGACAAACCTATCGATTCTACTTGTAGAATCACAATGCTCGTCAGTGGACAACAACTTGACTTTGAGCCAATCAGAGAGCACAAACGTGGGGGAGCCAATGACATTTAAAAACATTTTTTTTTTTTTAAATAGGGCCTTTTGTCCATACTACGGATGAGCCAGTCACACTTCATATGTAGGCTATGGGATGGTAGCTAGCTAAGTGCACAGACACAATACTAAATACTTCCTCCAAGCTAGCTAACTGTAGTTAGTATTGTCATTATAATGAAATCACAATGGATTAGCTAGTTTCCATGAAACCACAGCCTGTGTTAGCTGCCAAGTTAGTGCAGTGTCCTTAGCTAGCTATGCTGTGCTAGCTAGCTATGCTGTGCTAGCTAGCTATGCTGTGCTAGCTAGCTATGCTGTGCTAGCTAGCTATGCTGTGCTAGCTAGCTATGCTGTGCTAGCTAGCTATGCTGTGCTAGCTAGCTAGTGAATAGGATAACGTTACTTAACTAGCTAAACATTTGGCTATGGGCTGGCACTGGCAGTATGGGATTATGGAAAGTGAATGAAATTGTTTATTTTTCATCTTACTCTGTAGTTATCTAGCTGTGGCCATCAGGCTATTATCAACAAGGACTTTCTATTAAATAGCAACATTAGCTGATGTGCATTGCCAAACAACGCTACTGCCACCTTCTGGTTTGGAGTATTTTAACAAGCCTGAGTGGCTGACAACTTCCAAGGTCTTTGTATGTATAAAACAAAGCCATGTCAGTGTTTGAGTCAGGAGGCACCAGATAAACACTGGTCTGTCATGCCATGTCAGTGTTTGAGTCAGGAGGCACCTGATAAACACTGGTCTACCACACCATGTCAGTGTTTGAGTCAGGAGGCACCAGATAAACACTGGTCTACCATGCCATGTCAGTGTTTGAGTCAGGAGGCACCAGATAAACACTGGTCTGTCTTGGCATGTCAGTGTTTGAGTCAGGAGGCACCAACTAAACACTGGTCTGTCTTGGCATGTCAGTGTTTGAGTCAGGAGGCACCAACTAAACACTGGTCTGTCTTGGCATGTCAGTGTTTGAGTCAGGAGGCACCAGATAAACACTGGTCTACCATGCCATGTCAGTGTTTGAGTCAGGAGGCACCAACTAAACACTGGTCTACCATGCCATGTCAGTGTTTGAGTCAGGAGGCACCAACTAAACACTGGTCTACCATGCCATGTCAGTGTTTGAGTCAGGAGGCACCATATAAACACTGGTCTACCATACCATGTCAGTGTTTGAGTCAGGAGGCACCAACTAAACACTGGTCTACCATGCCATGTCAGTGTTTGAGTCAGGAGGCACCAACTAAACACTGGTCTACCATGCCATGTCAGTGTTTGAGTCAGGAGGCACCATATAAACACTGGTCTACCATACCATGTCAGTGTTTGAGTCAGGAGGCACCATATAAACACTGGTCTACCATACCATGTCAGTGTTTGAGTCAGGAGGCACCATATAAACACTGGTCTACCATGCCATGTCAGTGTTTGAGTCAGGAGGCACCAACTAAACACTGGTCTACCATGCCATGTCAGTGTTTGAGTCAGGAGGCACCATATAAACACTGGTCTACCATACCATGTCAGTGTTTGAGTCAGGAGGCACCATATAAACACTGGTCTACCATACCATGTCAGTGTTTGAGTCAGGAGGCACCATATAAACACTGGTCTACCCATGCCATGTCTCAAATCAGAGACACCACTTCTGGGCTCTGAGCTCTTTCTCATATCAGAGACACCACTTCTGGGCTCTGATGTCTTTCTCATATCAGGGACACCACTTCTGGGCTCTGGGCTCTTTCTCAAATCAGACACCACTTCTGGGCTCTGAGGTCTATCTCATATCAGGGACACCACTTCTGGGCTCTGGGCTCTTTCTCATATCAGGGACACCACTTCTGGGCTCTGATGTCTTTCTCATATCAGGGACACCACTTCTGGGCTCTGGGCTCTTTCTCAAATCAGGAGAGAGAAGCTGACCCAGCTTTGGTTCCCCACGACTTGGCCTCGGCGGTCCGCGACACCCCCTCTCCAGCTGGGTCTGGTAGACAGACAGACACACACATCTTTATGACACCCTGCTGCTTTGACATTCCTCTACTTTCTTCACCTCTGGTTTGTGGTCAGAGATAAACAATACTCTGGATCCTCCAAAATAAACTCTAAGCCTGCACTTCCTGACCCTCAAACTCTTCTCTATCTCTCTTCATCCCTCATTCTCCATTTTCTCTGTCTTTCATTCCTTTCGTTCTCTCCCCTCTCGTCTCCTCCCTCTCTTTCTTTCTTGTTTTGTCATTGTTGTGTGTGTGTGTGTGTGTGTGTGTGTGTGTGTGTGTGTGTGTGTGTGTGTGTGTGTGTGTGTGTGTGTGTGTGTGTGTGTGTGTGTGTGTGTGTGTGTGTGTGTGTGATCGGTGTGTGTGTGTGTGTGTGATCGGTGTGTGTGTGTGTGTGTGAGATCGGTGTGTGTGTGTGTGTGATCGGTGTGTGTGTGTGGTGTGTGATCGGTGTGTGTGTGATCGGTGTGTGTGTGTGTGTGTGATCGGTGTGTGTGTGGTGTGTGATCGGTGTGTATGTCTGTGTGTCATATAGACATTTCCCTCCGGCCTACCATACGCACTGACACATTTGATGATGATCTGTTACACACTGTAAACCTGGATAAGTTCTGGCTACTCAAACATTTTGGAAACTGATTAACTCAACAACAAAAAAATGTAAGAAACTGAAGTGTGCAGTACTATCTTCATATGAGTAAAACAATGCAGTTTTTTGAGTAAGGTATACTCACATTTTTATGTAAATCAACTTAGTTATTTTAATTTCTCTATACCTTAAAAACACTTGGTGTTCAATATGGTGATGTGAACACAATATAATATTTTTTAAGTCAAAGTCACTTAATAAGTATAAGTTGTAGTTACTCTGTTTGAGTTTAGCAAAGTCCACCTTACTTAGAAATTATAATATACCATGACTCAAATATAACTGAAAGTTCACTTAATTTTTGGGGAGGAAACTGATGACCTAAATTGTATCAATTAGCCTTAACTATAATCAGTAAATAAAAAACAGTTAGTTAACTACACTCAAAAAGCAGAAGTTCAGTAGCGTTCTGTCTTCCTTTGTGTTGTCTTCAGCCTCGAGCTCAGAGAGAGCTGAGAGCGGTTGAGTCTTTGTGTTGTCTTCAGCCTCGAGCTCAGAGAGAGCTGAGAGCGGTTGAGTCTTTGTGTTGTCTTCAGCCTCGAGCTCAGAGAGAGCTGAGAGCGGTTGAGTCTTTGTGTTGTCTTCAGCCTCGAGCTCAGAGAGAGCTGAGAGCGGTTGAGTCTTTGTGTTGTCTTCAGCCTCGAGCTCAGAGAGAGCTGAGAGCGGTTGAGTCTTTGTGTTGTCTTCAGCCTCGAGCTCAGAGAGAGCTGAGAGCGGTTGAGTCTTTGTGTTGTCTTCAGCCTCGAGCTCAGAGAGAGCTGAGAGCGGTTGAGTCTTTGTGTTGTCTTCAGCCTCGAGCTCAGAGAGAGCTGAGAGCGGTTGAGTCTTTGTGTTGTCTTCAGCCTCGAGCTCAGAGAGAGCTGAGAGCGGTTGAGACATGAGTAACGTTTACGTAGTTGATCGGCCCAAGTCAGCAGTGTCCCGGCCCTCTCTCCCCTCCCCCCGTCTCCCCTCACTGTAAACCCCAATGTGCTGCCGTTACTCAAAACCTTCTGAGGAAACCTGTTGAACTAAATATATCTCAGTCCAGTTACATAAAGTGATGGTTTAGTCATTTCTCAAACTGATAGAGTCACTGTGACCCTGTATGGGGGTCCGGATTTCATTTTGATGAATGGCCCCACTAAGCTACTCCATCAATATAATTTCCCAGTGTGCCTTGGCTTATTGTGAATTAATCGTAGAGTCACCACCCATGACTGAATCGTAAAGTTACCACCCATGACTGAATCGTAGAGTTACCACCCATGACTGAATCGTAGAGTTACCACCCATGACTGAATCGTAGAGTTACCACCCATGACTGAATCGTAGAGTTACCACCCATGACTGAATCGTAGAGTTACCACCCATGACTGAATCGTAGAGTTACCACCCATGACTGAATCGTAGAGTTACCACCCATGACTGAATCGTAAAGTTACCACCCATGACTGAATCGTAGAGTTACCACCCATGACTGAATCGTAGAGTTACCACCCATGACTGAATCGTAGAGTTACCACCCATGACTGTATCGTAGAGTTACCACCCATGACTGAATCGTAGAGTTACCACCCATGACTGTATTTGTTAGTGACAGAGACATGCTTGTTGAATTCATTAATTTTCAGTACTGTAGCCTTCTGTAAGTGAGTTCCTAGGTGAATGTTATCATTATAATTAAACTCTTTATTACAATACATTAAATATCTCATGAGGCCTTATTTTGAGGCCAAGCTGTAACCTAATACAGTGGCATGAAAGTCATGGTTTACAGGCCACATCGGGCCTGCAAGTAAGGTTCCAAAATTCCGGTAACTTTCCCCAAATTCACAGATAAAAAAAAAAAAAACCCTGGTTGAATGATTTCCTGGAACCTTCCAACCAGGATTACTGGAAAACCTGGGAAATGTGGCAGATTTGTGCAACCCTACCTGCAAGTCACATTATGCTGGCTGGTAAAGTGATGTTTAATCCCTATTGGAATCCAGTCAGAGTTAGGATATCAAACAGTGAACATTTGTATTCACCCACAACATCCAGGGTTAGGAACAGTGGGAGGAGACTATCTAAACTGGAACAGCCATTTCAGTAATGGGTGCAAAAATGCAACTTTTTTATTTAAAAATGTATGTTATTTATCTATGTGTAGCATGAGATTAATCAATCAATGTACATGCAAAAACACAGATATTAAAAATAATTCCAAAAAATTTACCTGCAATAGAGCATGCTGGGAAAAAAAGTGAATTTGTTATAATAACTCTTAAAAATTGAGTTGTTGTGACTTCTCATTTCATTTTGAGTCAGTACCACGTAAACATTTGAAGTAATAATGACTTTTCATTGACTTTGAGTTGAATTTAAAATGCGTTGGCATTTCAGTGGCACTCCAACTAGCATCCCAGGTTTATGAATGTCACCATGACAACGAAGTAATGAAGAGATCAACAGAGAACCTGGAACATTCTTCTGCTCAGACCCAAATGGCGCTTTGTATGGGCTCTGGTCCAAAAAGAAGTGCACAATAAAGGGAAGTGTGTGGTCCTGGTCAAAAGTAGTACACTATATAGGGAATAGGGTGCCATTGGGGAGTGAAATAGAAGAAGGCTCTCTGTTGATCGCTTCATTACTTAGTTTTCATGATGCAGTCTGTCTCTCTCTGAAGAGAAGAGTAAAGTCTTAAAGCTTCCAGAAACCACCATTATTTTTTGCCAGTTGGACACTGGTCTGTTTTCAGCTCAACAGCAGTTCATTGTGGTGGCGGCCATTTTGGCCAAGAAACAAAACAAAGCCTGCTGCCTGTGAGCACTCATCATCATCTATCTGCTCTGTCTGCTCTGTCTGCTCTGTCTGCTCTGTCTGTCTGCTCTGTCTGTCTGCTCTGTCTGTCTGCTCTGTCTGTCTGCTCTGTCTGTCTGTCTGCTCTGTCTGTCTGCTCTGTCTGTCTGTCTGTCTGTCTGTCTGTCTGTCTGTCTGTCTGTCTGTCTGTCTGTCTGTCTGTCTGTCTGTCTGTCTGTCTGTCTGTCTGTCTGTCTGTCTTTTTCCCTGCCTGCCCAGTGGCAGGTAGCCTAGCGGGTAAGAGTGTTGGGCCAGGAACCGGCAGGTTGCTGGTTCAAATCTCTTAGGTGAAACATCTGTTGATGTGCCCTTGAGCAAGGCACTTAACCCTAATTGCTCTGGATGAGAGTGTCTACAATAATTCATGTCTGTCTGTCCTTCTCTCTGCCTGTATTTCAGTCTCTGTCCTTTTCGCTGTCAGTCTGTCCTTTTCTCTGCCTGTATGTCAGTCTGTCAGTCAGTCTGTCCATTTCTCTGCCTGTATGTCAGTCTGCCCATTTATCTGCCTGTATGTATTTCTGTCAGTCAGTCTGTCCATTTTTCTGCCTGTATGTCAGTCTGTCAGTCTGTCTGTCCTTATCTCTGCCTGTATGTATTTCTGTCAGTCAGTCTGTCCATTTCTCTGCCTGTATGTATTTCTGTCAGTCAATCTGTCCATTTCTCTGCCTGTATGCATTTCTGTCAGTCAGTCTGCCCATTTCTCTCCCTGTACGTCTTTCTGTCAGTGTCTGTCTGTAAGGAAAATAGTTGATGACCTACGTTGTGCCCTTTTAGCAGGCATGAGTCAGGCTCATGATGAGGTAGCCTTGCCTGCCACATAAAACATCATTATCAGCTCTGGGTTCAAAAGGAAATTTCCCCTTGGCCCAGACTACAGAGTGTTGTTACTGGACGGCCATGGGGTTACAGCCTGAAGGTTGGAATAAACAGAACCATATGTAGTGAGGACGGACACACACACACACACACACACACACACACACACACACACACACACACACACACACACACACACACACACACACACACACACACACACACACACACACACACACACACACACACACACACACACACACACACACACACAGGACCATATGTAGTCTGATTTATTCATTTGTTCCTTAAGGTTGAGGAGGGGGCAGAGAGAGAGAGACAGACAGAGACAGTGAGGCCATATTGTCTTGTATTTAGAGGAGGGGAGAGAGAGAGAGAGAGACAGTGAGGCCATAGTGTCTTGTCTTTAGAGGAGGGGGGAGGTAGAGAGAGAGAGAGACAGTGAGGCCATAGTGTCTTGTCTTTAGAGGAGGGGGGAGGGAGAGAGAGAGAGAGAGAGAGAGAGAGAGAGAGAGAGAGAGAGAGAGAGAGAGAGAGAGAGAGAGAGAGAGAGTGAGGCCATAGTGTCTTGTCTTTAGAGGAGGGGAGAGGTAGAGAGAGAGAGAGAGAGGCCATAGTGTCTTGTCTTTAGGTTGTGGGGGGGGGGGGGGGGGCAGAGAGAGAGAGAGAGAGAGAGAGAGACCATAGTGTCTTGTCTTTAGGTTGAGGGGGGGGGGGGGGGGCAGAGAGAGAGAGAGAGAGAGAGAGAGAGAGAGAGAGAGAGGCCATAGTGTCTTGTCTTTAGGTTGAGGGGGGGGGGGCAGAGAGAGAGAGAGAGAGAGAGAGACAGACAGAGAGAGAGTAGTATAGAAAACAGTATATACATATGAGATGAGTAATACAAGATATGTAACATTATTAAGTGACTAAGATACCGTAGAATAGTATAGAATACAGTATATACTTTACATATGAGATGAGTAATGCCAGATATGTAAACATTATTAAAGTGTTCTATTCCTTAAAGGTGCCAGTGATTTCTAGTCCATGCCTATAGGCAGCAGCCTCTGATGTGCTAATGATGTCCTGTTAAACAGTATGATGGCCTTGAGATAGAAGCTGTTTTTCAGTCTCTCGGTCCCAGCTTTGATGCACCTGTACTGACCTCGCCTTCTGGATGATAGCGGGGAGAACAGGCAGTGACTCGGGTGGTTGATGTCCTTGATGATGTTTTTGGCCTTCCTGTGACATCGGGTGCTGTAGGTGTCCTGGAGGGCGTGTAGTTTGCCCCCGGTAATGTGTTGGGCAGACCGCACCACCCTCTGGAGAGCCTTATGGTTGCAGGTAGTTGCCATACCAGGCGGTGATACAGCCCGACAGGATGCTTTTAATTGTGCATCTGTAAAAGTTTGTGAGGGTTTTAGGTGACAAGCCAAATTTCTTTAGCCTCCTGAGGTTGAAGAGGCTCTGTTGCGCCTTCTTCACCACACTGTCTGTGTGGGTGGTCCATTTCAGTTTGTCAGTGATGTGTACACCAAGGAACTTAAAACTTTCCACCTTCTCCACTGCGGTCCCGTCGATGTAGATAGTCCACGATCATCTCCATTGTTTTGAGTGACAGGTTGTTTTCCAGGCACCCTACTCCCAGAGCCCTCACCTCCTCCCTGTAGGCCGTCTCGTCATCATTGGTAATCAAGCCTACTACTGTTGTGTCGTCTGCAAACTTGGTGAATGAGTTGGAGGTGTGCATGGCCACGCAGTCGTGGGTGAACACGGAGTACAGGAGGGGGCTGAGCACGCACCCTTGTGGGGCCCCAGTGTTGAGGATCTAGTGGAGGTGATGGTTCATACCTTCACCATCTGGGGGCGGCCCGTCAGGAAGTCCAGGACCCAGCTGCACAGGGCGGGGTTCAAACCAAGGTCTTCTAGCTTTAGGTTGAGGAGGGGGAGGGAGAGAGACAGTGAGACCACAGTGTCTTCAGGTTGAGGAGGGGGAGGCATAGAGAGAGAGACTGAGGCCATAGAGTCTTGTATTTAGGTTGAGGAGGGGAGAGGGAGAGAGAGAGAGAGACTGAGGCCATAGAGTCTTGTATTTAGGTTGAGGAGGGGGGAGGGAGAGAAAAAGAGAGACAGTGAGACCATATCAAATCAAACTTCACAATGCAAATAGTCCGGGTAGCCATTTGATTACCTGTTCAGGAGTCTTATGGCTTGGGGGTAAAAACTGTTGAGAAGCCTTTTTGTCCTAGACTTGGCACTCCGGTACCTCTTGCCATGCGGTAGAAGAGAGAACAGTCTATGACTGGGGTGGGTGGGGTCTTTGACTATTTTTAGGGCCTTCCTCTGACACCGCCTGGTGTAGGGGTCCTGGATGGCAGGCAGCTTAGCCCCAGTGATGTACTGGGCCGTACGCACTACCCTTTGTAGTGCCTTGCGGTCAGAGGCCGAGCAATTGCCGTACCAGGCAGTGATGCAATCAGTCAGGATGCTCTCGATGTTGCAGCTGTAGAACCTTTTGAGGATCTCAGGACCCATGCCAAATCTTTATAGTTTCCTGAGGGGGAATAGGCTTTGTCGTGCCCTCTTCACGACTGTCTTGGTGTGTTTGGACCATTCTAGTTTGTTGTTGATGTGGACACCAAGGAACTTGAAGCTCTCAACCTGCTCCACTACAGCCCCATCGATGAGAATGGGGGCGTGCTCGGTCCTCCATTTTGGGACATAAAGAGGGACTTTATCGAACAAAACAAACATTTATTGTGTAACAGGGAGTCTTGTTAGTGCAACCATATGAAGATCATCAAAGGTAAGTGATTAATTTTATCGCTATTTCTGACTTTTGTGACTCCTCTACTTGGCTGGAAAATGTTTGTATGCTTTTGTAAGTGGGGCGCTGTCCTCAGATATCGCATGGTATGCTTTCGCCGTAAAGCCTTTTTGAAATCTGACACAGCGGTTGGATTAACAAGAAGTTAATCTTTAAGCCGATGTATAACACTTGTATCATTATGAATGTTTATTATTACTATTTCTGTAATTTGAATTTGGCGCTCTGCAATTTCACCGGATGTTGGCCAGGCGCTAGCGTCCCACCTACCCTAGAGAAGTGCGGGCAGTGTACAAGCAAAACTCTGCATGTTGAATACAAAAGACAGATTATCTTGAATTACATATACTCTCACTAGTGGAAAAAATAATAATAATGAAAGCCACGCCCCAAATAAGCCACACCTCCTCTTCTGATAGGCTGCTGCCACTACACTGCCCCCAATTTAAAAAACGTTTATTAAATTAAAAAAACCCATCTGTCAAATTGTCAGACAAATGGAATAGAATAGGTAGAGTAGTGTCTGTTCTCCTGGTCTAGTTAGGGAGTAGTGTCTGTTCTCCTGGTCTAGAGTGTGTGTGTGTGTGTGTGTGTGTGTGTGTGTGTGTGTGTGTGTGTGTGTGTGTGTGTGTGTGTGTGTGTGTGTGTGTGTGTGTGTGTGTGTGTGTGTGTGTGTTTTTGTTTTGTTTTCCCAGAGTCTAGTTAGGAAGCAGTGTCTGTGAGATTACAGTTTTTTTTCAATCACTTTGGCACATCTTTCAGATGTCGTATATTTTCAAACATCTAAGCTTCTAACACATAGAATGTTCTTATGTTACAACCTTGTGTGTGCGCACATACCTTTTCTCAGAATTGGTGACCTGACTGTTTCTCTCTCTCTCTCCCTCCCTCTCCCTCCCTCTCCCTCTCCCTCTCTCCCTCTCCCTCTCCCTCTCTCCCTCTCCCTCTCTCCCTCTCCCTCTCTCTCTCTCCCTCTCCCTCTCTCTCCCTACGCAACCTAAAGACAAGACTCTACGGCAACATTCGCACTGAGCTAAAGGGTAGAGCTGCCGCTTTCAAGGTGCGGGACTCTAACCCAGAAGCTTACAAGAAATCCTGCTATGCCCTGCGACAAACCATCACACAGGTAAAGCGTCAATACAGGGCTATGTGGCAGGGCTTGCAAACTATTACAGACTACAAAGGGAAGTACAGCCGCGAGCTGCCCAGTGACACGAGCATACCAGACGAGCTAAATCACTTCTATGCTCGCTTCGAGGCAAGCAACACTGAGGCATGCATGAGAGCATCAGCTGTTCCGGACGACTGTGTGATCACGGTCTCCGTAGCCTACGTGAGTAAGACCTTTAATCTAAAACGGGAATTTGACTACGACATTGTGGCCAATAAATCTGAAAGTTTTAAGTAAAGATCCGTTTGGAGTACTTCATGTTGTTGAACCACTGGAATTTATTGACTTGCAGGTCATTTATGTAATTGCTTGTAACCCAGTTGAAGTTATTCGGACAGGCAATTCGAAAGTGAAAAATATACTTGCCACTAGATAAAAAATGGACCAGGAGAACAGACACTACTCCCTAACTAGACCAGGAGAACAGACACTACTCACTAACTAAACCAGGAGACCAGACACTACTCCCTATCTAGACCAGGAGAACAGACACTACTCCCTAACTAGACCAGGAGAACAGACACTACTCCCTAACTAAACCGGGAGACCAGACACTACTCCTAACTAGACCAGGAGAACAGACACTACTCCCTAACTAGACCAGGAGAACAGACACTATTCCCTAACTAAACCGGGAGACCAGACACTACTCCCTAACTAGACCAGGAGAACAGACACTACTCCCTAACTAGACCAGGAGAACAGACACTACTCCCTAACTAAACCGGGAGACCAGACACTACTCCCTAACTAAACCGGGAGAACAGACACTACTCCCTAACTAGACCAGGAGAACAGACACTACTCCCTAACTAGACCAGGAGAACAGACACTACTCCCTAACTAGACCAGGAGA
>NW_024060013.1:0-15000 GCF_016432855.1 Salvelinus namaycush
AACTCTCCTTTATGAGCAGTCTGTTGGAGAGAGTAGGCAAGCTGCGTCCACACAGGTGTGGTTCCTGAGGTAATTAAGCACTGGCGGAGTCCGTAACTCTCCTTCTGAGCAGTCTGTTGGAGAGAGTAGGCAAGCTGCGTCTACACAGGTGTGGTTCCTGAGGTAATTAAGCACTGGCGGAGTCCGTAACTCTCCTTCTGAGCAGTCTGTTGGAGAGAGTAGGCAAGCTGCGTCCACACAGGTGTGGTTCCTGAGGTAATTAAGCAGTGGCGGAGTCCGTAACTCTCCTTCTGAGCAGTCTGTTGGAGAGAGTAGGCAAGCTGCGTCTACACAGGTGTGGTTCCTGAGGTAATTAAGCAGTGGCGGAGTCCGTAACTCTCCTTTATGAGCAGTCTGTTGGAGAGAGTAGGCAAGCTGCGTCCACACAGGTGTGGTTCCTGAGGTAATTAAGCACTGGCGGAGTCCGTAACTCTCCTTTATGAGCAGTCTGTTGGAGAGAGTAGGCAAGCTGCGTCTACACAGGTGTGGTTCCTGAGGTAATTAAGCACTGGCGGAGTCCGTAACTCTCCTTTATGAGCAGTCTGTTGGAGAGAGTAGGCAAGCTGCGTCCACACAGGTGTGGTTCCTGAGGTAATTAAGCACTGGCGGAGTCCGTAACTCTCCTTCTGAGCAGTCTGTTGGAGAGAGTAGGCAAGCTGCGTCCACACAGGTGTGGTTCCTGAGGTAATTAAGCACTGGCGGAGTCCGTAACTCTCCTTCTGAGCAGTCTGTTGGAGAGAGTAGGCAAGCTGCGTCCACACAGGTGTGGTTCCTGAGGTAATTAAGCAGTGGCGGAGTCCGTAACTCTCCTTCTGAGCAGTCTGTTGGAGAGAGTAGGCAAGCTGCGTCCACACAGGTGTGGTTCCTGAGGTAATTAAGCAGTGGCGGAGTCCGTAACTCTCCTTCTGAGCAGTCTGTTGGAGAGAGTAGGCAAGCTGCGTCCACACAGGTGTGGTTCCTGAGGTAATTAAGCACTGGCGGAGTCCGTAACTCTCCTTCTGAGCAGTCTGTTGGAGAGAGTAGGCAAGCTGCGTCCACACAGGTGTGGTTCCTGAGGTAAGCACTGGCGGAGTCCGTAACTCTCCTTCTGAGCAGTCTGTTGGAGAGAGTAGGCAAGCTGCGTCTACACAGGTGTGGTTCCTGAGGTAATTAAGCACTGGCGGAGTCCGTAACTCTCCTTCTGAGCAGTCTGTTGGAGAGAGTAGGCAAGCTGCGTCCACACAGGTGTGGTTCCTGAGGTAATTAAGCAGTGGCGGAGTCCGTAACTCTCCTTCTGAGCAGTCTGTTGGAGAGAGTAGGCAAGCTGCGTCCACACAGGTGTGGTTCCTGAGGTAATTAAGCAGTGGCGGAGTCCGTAACTCTCCTTCTGAGCAGTCTGTTGGAGAGAGTAGGCAAGCTGCGTCCACACAGGTGTGGTTCCTGAGGTAATTAAGCACTGGCGGAGTCCGTAACTCTCCTTCTGAGCAGTCTGTTGGAGAGAGTAGGCAAGCTGCGTCCACACAGGTGTGGTTCCTGAGGTAAGCACTGGCGGAGTCCGTAACTCTCCTTCTGAGCAGTCTGTTGGAGAGAGTAGGCAAGCTGCGTCCACACAGGTGTGGTTCCTGAGGTAATTAAGCAGTGGCGGAGTCCGTAACTCTCCTTCTGAGCAGTCTGTTGGAGAGAGTAGGCAAGCTGCGTCCACACAGGTGTGGTTCCTGAGGTAATTAAGCACTGGCGGAGTCCGTAACTCTCCTTCTGAGCAGTCTGTTGGAGAGAGTAGGCAAGCTGCGTCCACACAGGTGTGGTTCCTGAGGTAAGCACTGGCGGAGTCCGTAACTCTCCTTCTGAGCAGTCTGTTGGAGAGAGTAGGCAAGCTGCGTCTACACAGGTGTGGTTCCTGAGGTAATTAAGCACTGGCGGAGTCCGTAACTCTCCTTCTGAGCAGTCTGTTGGAGAGAGTAGGCAAGCTGCGTCCACACAGGTGTGGTTCCTGAGGTAATTAAGCAGTGGCGGAGTCCGTAACTCTCCTTCTGAGCAGTCTGTTGGAGAGAGTAGGCAAGCTGCGTCCACACAGGTGTGGTTCCTGAGGTAATTAAGCAGTGGCGGAGTCCGTAACTCTCCTTCTGAGCAGTCTGTTGGAGAGAGTAGGCAAGCTGCGTCCACACAGGTGTGGTTCCTGAGGTAATTAAGCACTGGCGGAGTCCGTAACTCTCCTTCTGAGCAGTCTGTTGGAGAGAGTAGGCAAGCTGCGTCCACACAGGTGTGGTTCCTGAGGTAAGCACTGGCGGAGTCCGTAACTCTCCTTCTGAGCAGTCTGTTGGAGAGAGTAGGCAAGCTGCGTCTACACAGGTGTGGTTCCTGAGGTAATTAAGCACTGGCGGAGTCCGTAACTCTCCTTCTGAGCAGTCTGTTGGAGAGAGTAGGCAAGCTGCGTCCACACAGGTGTGGTTCCTGAGGTAATTAAGCACTGGCGGAGTCCGTAACTCTCCTTCTGAGCAGTCTGTTGGAGAGAGTAGGCAAGCTGCGTCTACACAGGTGTGGTTCCTGAGGTAATTAAGCAGTGGCGGAGTCCGTAACTCTCCTTCTGAGCAGTCTGTTGGAGAGAGTAGGCAAGCTGCGTCCACACAGGTGTGGTTCCTGAGGTAATTAAGCACTGGCGGAGTCCGTAACTCTCCTTCTGAGCAGTCTGTTGGAGAGAGTAGGCAAGCTGCGTCTACACAGGTGTGGTTCCTGAGGTAATTAAGCACTGGCGGAGTCCGTAACTCTCCTTCTGAGCAGTCTGTTGGAGAGAGTAGGCAAGCTGCGTCCACACAGGTGTGGTTCCTGAGGTAATTAAGCACTGGCGGAGTCCGTAACTCTCCTTCTGAGCAGTCTGTTGGAGAGAGTAGGCAAGCTGCGTCTACACAGGTGTGGTTCCTGAGGTAATTAAGCACTGGCGGAGTCCGTTACTCTCCTTCTGAGCAGTCTGTTGGAGAGAGTAGGCAAGCTGCGTCTACACAGGTGTGGTTCCTGAGGTAATTAAGCACTGGCGGAGTCCGTAACTCTCCTTCTGAGCAGTCTGTTGGAGAGAGTAGGCAAGCTGCGTCTACACAGGTGTGGTTCCTGAGGTAATTAAGCACTGGCGGAGTCCGTAACTCTCCTTCTGAGCAGTCTGTTGGAGAGAGTAGGCAAGCTGCGTCCACACAGGTGTGGTTCCTGAGGTAATTAAGCACTGGCGGAGTCCGTAACTCTCCTTCTGAGCAGTCTGTTGGAGAGAGTAGGCAAGCTGCGTCCACACAGGTGTGGTTCCTGAGGTAATTAAGCACTGGCGGAGTCCGTAACTCTCCTTCTGAGCAGTCTGTTGGAGAGAGTAGGCAAGCTGCGTCCACACAGGTGTGGTTCCTGAGGTAATTAAGCAGTGGCGGAGTCCGTAACTCTCCTTCTGAGCAGTCTGTTGGAGAGAGTAGGCAAGCTGCGTCCACACAGGTGTGGTTCCTGAGGTAATTAAGCAGTGGCGGAGTCCGTAACTCTCCTTCTGAGCAGTCTGTTGGAGAGAGTAGGCAAGCTGCGTCCACACAGGTGTGGTTCCTGAGGTAATTAAGCACTGGCGGAGTCCGTAACTCTCCTTCTGAGCAGTCTGTTGGAGAGAGTAGGCAAGCTGCGTCCACACAGGTGTGGTTCCTGAGGTAAGCACTGGCGGAGTCCGTAACTCTCCTTCTGAGCAGTCTGTTGGAGAGAGTAGGCAAGCTGCGTCTACACAGGTGTGGTTCCTGAGGTAATTAAGCACTGGCGGAGTCCGTAACTCTCCTTCTGAGCAGTCTGTTGGAGAGAGTAGGCAAGCTGCGTCTACACAGGTGTGGTTCCTGAGGTAATTAAGCACTGGCGGAGTCCGTAACTCTCCTTCTGAGCAGTCTGTTGGAGAGAGTAGGCAAGCTGCGTCTACACAGGTGTGGTTCCTGAGGTAATTAAGCACTGGCGGAGTCCGTAACTCTCCTTCTGAGCAGTCTGTTGGAGAGAGTAGGCAAGCTGCGTCCACACAGGTGTGGTTCCTGAGGTAATTAAGCACTGGCGGAGTCCGTAACTCTCCTTCTGAGCAGTCTGTTGGAGAGAGTAGGCAAGCTGCGTCCACACAGGTGTGGTTCCTGAGGTAATTAAGCACTGGCGGAGTCCGTAACTCTCCTTCTGAGCAGTCTGTTGGAGAGAGTAGGCAAGCTGCGTCCACACAGGTGTGGTTCCTGAGGTAATTAAGCAGTGGCGGAGTCCGTAACTCTCCTTCTGAGCAGTCTGTTGGAGAGAGTAGGCAAGCTGCGTCCACACAGGTGTGGTTCCTGAGGTAATTAAGCAGTGGCGGAGTCCGTAACTCTCCTTCTGAGCAGTCTGTTGGAGAGAGTAGGCAAGCTGCGTCCACACAGGTGTGGTTCCTGAGGTAATTAAGCACTGGCGGAGTCCGTAACTCTCCTTCTGAGCAGTCTGTTGGAGAGAGTAGGCAAGCTGCGTCCACACAGGTGTGGTTCCTGAGGTAAGCACTGGCGGAGTCCGTAACTCTCCTTCTGAGCAGTCTGTTGGAGAGAGTAGGCAAGCTGCGTCTACACAGGTGTTGTTCCTGAGGTAATTAAGCACTGGCGGAGTCCGTAACTCTCCTTCTGAGCAGTCTGTTGGAGAGAGTAGGCAAGCTGCGTCTACACAGGTGTGGTTCCTGAGGTAATTAAGCACTGGCGGAGTCCGTAACTCTCCTTCTGAGCAGTCTGTTGGAGAGAGTAGGCAAGCTGGGTCCACACAGGTGTGGTTCCTGAGGTAATTAAGCACTGGCGGAGTCCGTAACTCTCCTTCTGAGCAGTCTGTTGGAGAGAGTAGGCAAGCTGCGTCCACACAGGTGTGGTTCCTGAGGTAATTAAGCACTGGCGGAGTCCGTAACTCTCCTTCTGAGCAGTCTGTTGGAGAGAGTAGGCAAGCTGCGTCCACACAGGTGTGGTTCCTGAGGTAATTAAGCAGTGGCGGAGTCCGTAACTCTCCTTCTGAGCAGTCTGTTGGAGAGAGTAGGCAAGCTGCGTCCACACAGGTGTGGTTCCTGAGGTAATTAAGCAGTGGCGGAGTCCGTAACTCTCCTTCTGAGCAGTCTGTTGGAGAGAGTAGGCAAGCTGCGTCCACACAGGTGTGGTTCCTGAGGTAATTAAGCAGTGGCGGAGTCCGTAACTCTCCTTCTGAGCAGTCTGTTGGAGAGAGTAGGCAAGCTGCGTCCACACAGGTGTGGTTCCTGAGGTAATTAAGCACTGGCGGAGTCCGTAACTCTCCTTCTGAGCAGTCTGTTGGAGAGAGTAGGCAAGCTGCGTCTACACAGGTGTGGTTCCTGAGGTAATTAAGCACTGGCGGAGTCCGTAACTCTCCTTCTGAGCAGTCTGTTGGAGAGAGTAGGCAAGCTGCGTCCACACAGGTGTGGTTCCTGAGGTAATTAAGCACTGGCGGAGTCCGTAACTCTCCTTCTGAGCAGTCTGTTGGAGAGAGTAGGCAAGCTGCGTCCACACAGGTGTGGTTCCTGAGGTAAGCACTGGCGGAGTCCGTAACTCTCCTTCTGAGCAGTCTGTTGGAGAGAGTAGGCAAGCTGCGTCCACACAGGTGTGGTTCCTGAGGTAATTAAGCACTGGTGGAGTCCGTAACTCTCCTTCTGAGCAGTCTGTTGGAGAGAGTAGGCAAGCTGCGTCTACACAGGTGTGGTTCCTGAGGTAATTAAGCACTGGCGGAGTCCGTAACTCTCCTTCTGAGCAGTCTGTTGGAGAGAGTAGGCAAGCTGCGTCCACACAGGTGTGGTTCCTGAGGTAATTAAAGCAGTGGCGGAGTCCGTAACTCTCCTTCTGAGCAGTCTGTTGGAGAGAGTAGGCAAGCTGCGTCTACACAGGTGTGGTTCCTGAGGTAATTAAGCAGTGGCGGAGTCCGTAACTCTCCTTCTGAGCAGTCTGTTGGAGAGAGTAGGCAAGCTGCGTCTACACAGGTGTGGTTCCTGAGGTAATTAAGCACTGGCGGAGTCCGTAACTCTCCTTCTGAGCAGTCTGTTGGAGAGAGTAGGCAAGCTGCGTCCACACAGGTGTGGTTCCTGAGGTAATTAAGCACTGGCGGAGTCCGTAACTCTCCTTCTGAGCAGTCTGTTGGAGAGAGTAGGCAAGCTGCGTCCACACAGGTGTGGTTCCTGAGGTAATTAAAGCAGTGGCGGAGTCCGTAACTCTCCTTCTGAGCAGTCTGTTGGAGAGAGTAGGCAAGCTGCGTCTACACAGGTGTGGTTCCTGAGGTAATTAAGCACTGGCGGAGTCCGTAACTCTCCTTCTGAGCAGTCTGTTGGAGAGAGTAGGCAAGCTGCGTCCACACAGGTGTGGTTCCTGAGGTAATTAAGCAGTGGCGGAGTCCGTAACTCTCCTTCTGAGCAGTCTGTTGGAGAGAGTAGGCAAGCTGCGTCCACACAGGTCTGGTTCCTGAGGTAATTAAGCACTGGCGGAGTCCGTAACTCTCCTTCTGAGCAGTCTGTTGGAGAGAGTAGGCAAGCTGCGTCTACACAGGTGTGGTTCCTGAGGTAATTAAGCACTGGCGGAGTCCGTAACTCTCCTTCTGAGCAGTCTGTTGGAGAGAGTAGGCAAGCTGCGTCTACACAGGTGTGGTTCCTGAGGTAATTAAAGCACTGGCGGAGTCCGTAACTCTCCTTCTGAGCAGTCTGTTGGAGAGAGTAGGCAAGCTGCCTCTACACAGGTGTGGTTCCTGAGGTAATTAAGCAGTGGCGGAGTCCGTAACTCTCCTTCTGAGCAGTCTGTTGGAGAGAGTAGGCAAGCTGCGTCTACACAGGTGTGGTTCCTGAGGTAATTAAGCACTGGCGGAGTCCGTAACTCTCCTTCTGAGCAGTCTGTTGGAGAGAGTAGGCAAGCTGCGTCTACACAGGTGTGGTTCCTGAGGTAATTAAAGCAGTGGCGGAGTCCGTAACTCTCCTTCTGAGCAGTCTGTTGGAGAGAGTAGGCAAGCTGCGTCTACACAGGTGTGGTTCCTGAGGTAATTAAGCAGTGGCGGAGTCCGTAACTCTCCTTCTGAGCAGTCTGTTGGAGAGAGTAGGCAAGCTGCGTCCACACAGGTGTGGTTCCTGAGGTAATTAAGCACTGGCGGAGTCCGTAACTCTCCTTCTGAGCAGTCTGTTGGAGAGAGTAGGCAAGCTGCGTCTACACAGGTGTGGTTCCTGAGGTAATTAAGCACTGGCGGAGTCCGTAACTCTCCTTCTGAGCAGTCTGTTGGAGAGAGTAGGCAAGCTGCGTCCACACAGGTGTGGTTCCTGAGGTAATTAAGCACTGGCGGAGTCCGTAACTCTCCTTCTGAGCAGTCTGTTGGAGAGAGTAGGCAAGCTGCGTCCACACAGGTGTGGTTCCTGAGGTAAGCACTGGCGGAGTCCGTAACTCTCCTTCTGAGCAGTCTGTTGGAGAGAGTAGGCAAGCTGCGTCCACACAGGTGTGGTTCCTGAGGTAATTAAGCACTGGTGGAGTCCGTAACTCTCCTTCTGAGCAGTCTGTTGGAGAGAGTAGGCAAGCTGCGTCTACACAGGTGTGGTTCCTGAGGTAATTAAGCACTGGCGGAGTCCGTAACTCTCCTTCTGAGCAGTCTGTTGGAGAGAGTAGGCAAGCTGCGTCCACACAGGTGTGGTTCCTGAGGTAATTAAAGCAGTGGCGGAGTCCGTAACTCTCCTTCTGAGCAGTCTGTTGGAGAGAGTAGGCAAGCTGCGTCTACACAGGTGTGGTTCCTGAGGTAATTAAGCAGTGGCGGAGTCCGTAACTCTCCTTCTGAGCAGTCTGTTGGAGAGAGTAGGCAAGCTGCGTCTACACAGGTGTGGTTCCTGAGGTAATTAAGCACTGGCGGAGTCCGTAACTCTCCTTCTGAGCAGTCTGTTGGAGAGAGTAGGCAAGCTGCGTCCACACAGGTGTGGTTCCTGAGGTAATTAAGCACTGGCGGAGTCCGTAACTCTCCTTCTGAGCAGTCTGTTGGAGAGAGTAGGCAAGCTGCGTCCACACAGGTGTGGTTCCTGAGGTAATTAAAGCAGTGGCGGAGTCCGTAACTCTCCTTCTGAGCAGTCTGTTGGAGAGAGTAGGCAAGCTGCGTCTACACAGGTGTGGTTCCTGAGGTAATTAAGCACTGGCGGAGTCCGTAACTCTCCTTCTGAGCAGTCTGTTGGAGAGAGTAGGCAAGCTGCGTCCACACAGGTGTGGTTCCTGAGGTAATTAAGCAGTGGCGGAGTCCGTAACTCTCCTTCTGAGCAGTCTGTTGGAGAGAGTAGGCAAGCTGCGTCCACACAGGTCTGGTTCCTGAGGTAATTAAGCACTGGCGGAGTCCGTAACTCTCCTTCTGAGCAGTCTGTTGGAGAGAGTAGGCAAGCTGCGTCTACACAGGTGTGGTTCCTGAGGTAATTAAGCACTGGCGGAGTCCGTAACTCTCCTTCTGAGCAGTCTGTTGGAGAGAGTAGGCAAGCTGCGTCTACACAGGTGTGGTTCCTGAGGTAATTAAGCACTGGCGGAGTCCGTAACTCTCCTTCTGAGCAGTCTGTTGGAGAGAGTAGGCAAGCTGCGTCTACACAGGTGTGGATCCTGAGGTAATTAAGCAGTGGCGGAGTCCGTAACTCTCCTTCTGAGCAGTCTGTTGGAGAGAGTAGGCAAGCTGCCTCTACACAGGTGTGGTTCCTGAGGTAATTAAGCAGTGGCGGAGTCCGTAACTCTCCTTCTGAGCAGTCTGTTGGAGAGAGTAGGCAAGCTGCGTCTACACAGGTGTGGTTCCTGAGGTAATTAAGCACTGGCGGAGTCCGTAACTCTCCTTCTGAGCAGTCTGTTGGAGAGAGTAGGCAAGCTGCGTCTACACAGGTGTGGTTCCTGAGGTAATTAAAGCAGTGGCGGAGTCCGTAACTCTCCTTCTGAGCAGTCTGTTGGAGAGAGTAGGCAAGCTGCGTCTACACAGGTGTGGTTCCTGAGGTAATTAAGCAGTGGCGGAGTCCGTAACTCTCCTTCTGAGCAGTCTGTTGGAGAGAGTAGGCAAGCTGCGTCTACACAGGTGTGGTTCCTGAGGTAATTAAAGCAGTTGTGTCACACAGCTATGAGTGGTGGATGCGGAGTCAGGCGCAGAGAGCAGAGGATAATGGGGAAACCGAACTTTATTACGGTATCCAAAAGTAACGCCAAAAAAAACAACAGGCGAAAATAAATATGTCCAACTCCAAAACTGGACACCAAACAGTCATTGAACAAAACACGCAACCAGCCTAGACAAACAGAGAACAAGCCCGCACAAAAGCAGGCGGGCCTAACAGGCTTAAATAGCCCTGAAACAAAACTCAAACAAGAAACAGGTGCAACCAATAAGACCAAACTAACAGAAAAGGAAAAAAGGGGATCGGTGGCAGCTAGTAGACCTGCGACGACGACCGCCGAGCGCCACCCGAACAGGGGAGCCACCTTCGGTGGAAGTCGTGACAGCAATTTACATTTGACCTTTATTTAACTAGGCAAGTCAGTTAAGAACTTAAGAACAAATTCTTATTTTACAATGTTGGCCAACCGGGGAACAAGTGGGTTAACCTTTCTGTCGCAGGCGTTCTGCTAGCGACCCACCTCGACAACATCCGGTGAAATTGCAGAGCGCCAAATTCAAAATACAGAAATAGTCATAATAAACATTCATAAAAAATACAAGTGTTATACATCGGTTTAAAGATTAACTTCTTGTTAATCCAGCCGCTTTGTCAGATTTCAAAAAGGCTTTACGGCGAAAGCATACCATGCGATTATATGAGGACAGCGCCCCGCTTACAAAAGCATACAAATATTTTCAAGCCAAGTAAGAGGAGTCACGAAAGTCAGAAATAGCGATAAAATTAATCACTTACCTTTGATGATCTTCATCTGATTGCTGTCCCAAGAGTCCCTGTCACACAATAAATGTTTGTTTTGTTCGATAAAGTTCCTCTTTATGTCCCAAAAACTCAGTTGTGTTGGCGCGTTTTGTTCAGTAGTCCACTGGCTCAATGGCGGTCACGACATGCAGACGTATATACCGCAAATAGTACCGGTAAAGTTCGTCGAAACACGTCAAACGATGTTTTATAATTAATCCTCAGGTTATCTATTGTCTAAATAATCGATAATATTTCAACGGGACAATAGCGTCTTCAATAGAAAGGAAAAACAACGAACGGCGTCCAATCGTAAACCAGCTCTGGTTCCTTTAGAGTCCACTGAAAGAATGTTCTTATTCTTCCTCATTTCTCAGAATTACAAGCCTGAAACTATGTCTAAAGACTGTTGACATCTAGTGGAAGCCATAGGAACTGCAATCTAGGTCCTAACCCAACGGATACTGTAAAGGCATTTAATTGAAAACTACCCACATCAAAAATATCCCACTTCCTGGATTGATTTTTCTCAGGTTTTTTGCCTGCCATATCAGTTCTGTTATACTCACAGACATAATTTTAACAGTTTTGGAAACTTTAGAGTGTTTTCTATCCAATATTACCATGCATATGCATAGCTTCTGGGCCTGAGTAACAGGCAGTTTACTTTGGGTCCAGATGTTAAAATACTGCCCCCAAGCCATAACAAATTAACTGCCTTGTTCAGGGGCAAAAGGACATTATTTTTTTACCTTGTCAGCTTGGGGTTTCGATCCAGTAACCTTTTGGTTACTAGTCCAACGCTCTAACCACTAGGCTACCTGCCACCCCGACTAATATACATGATCCCATCATGCTTAGCGTCATGTATAAAAATACTGGGCAGGCCATTATTTCAGCCATAGGATGACAAACCATATGCCATGTCCGTCTCAGTCACCAGATCTCAACCCAATTGAACACTTACAGGAGATTCTTTGAATGGTGCCTGAGACAGTGTTTACCACCTCCATCAACAAAACACCAAATAATGGAATTCCCTCGTGGAAGAATGGTGTCTCATCCCTCCAATAGACTTCCAGACACTTGTTGAATCCATGACAAGGTATATTGAAGCTGTTCTGGTTGGTGGACCAACGCCTTATTAAGACACTATGTTGGTGTTTCCTTTATTCTGGCAGTTACCTGGTGGCTGGTAGTGACCCAACGCCCTATTAAAAAACTTTATTTTGGAGTTTCCTTTATTCTGGCAGTTACCTGGTGGCTGGTGGTGACCCAACGCCCTATTAAAACACTTTATTTTGGAGTTTCCTTTATTCTGGCAGTTACCTGGTGGCTGGTGGTGACCCAACACCCTATTAAGACACTATGTTGGTGTTTCCTTTATTCTGGCAGTTACCTGGTGGCTGGTAGTGACCCAACGCCCTATTAAAACACTTTATTTTGGAGTTTCCTTTATTCTGGTAGTTACCTGGTGGCTGGTGGTGACCCAACGCCCTATTAAGACACTATGTTGGTGTTTCCTTTATTCTGGCAGTTACCTGGTGGCTGGTGGTGACCCAACACCCTATTAAGACACTATGTTGGTGTTTCCTTTATTCTGGTAGTTACCTGGTGGTTGGTGGAGGACCAACGCCCTATTAAGACACTATGTTGGTGTTTCCTTTATTCTGGCAGTTTACCTGTATATTAAAAGAGAACGAGGACGTTTTCTATGTTGTCTATAACAGAACTAGGTTAATGAGTCTTGTTACCGTTGGGATGGGGACGGACTATAATGAAACCTATATGGAATTACCAGACTGAGACTTATGTATAGATAAACAGTTCCCTCTGATCTAGAATCAGTTATTCTCCAGAGAGCCTCACCTTCACCTCAGAGCTCAGAGATAACATCTGGCCCCGGCCCTGTGACTAAAAAGGGAACGGTAACTACCTGTGATTATGTCTACTACACACTAGGACAATATGGACAATTAGGATTTTTTTTTATTTCACACTAATTATCGCGAAAGAAAGTGAAAGGCACGGAGCGAGAAGGGGAGTGGGAGAGAGAGATATGGGAGAGAGAGAGAGCTAGAGAGAGGGAGAGAGAGCTAGAGAGAGAGAGAGAGAATATGTGGCTAACAGGTGGGAGTAGATAGAAGTATAGAAGTATACTCTCTCTCTCTCTCTCTCTCTCTCTCTCTCTCTGTCTCTGTCACAAAGCATCCTGTTATGATGGAGAGATGGTGTCTGCTGATTGGTTGTTGTCTCTCTGTTACCCGCGGCAACATCTCTCCCCCAAATTCGATTATATATTCTCCCTCTGCCCCTCCCCCCATCAACGCCCACACACACAAACACACACCCAAATTCACACACACACACACACACACACACACACACACACACACACACACACACACACACACACACACACACACACACACACACACACACACACACACACACACACACACACACACACACACACACCGCACCCACTCAAACCCAATCAAAGCACATCAAAAAAACTCTCCCCCTTTGTCTTTCAATTTCCCCCCCCCTCTCTCCCAATCGCTCCCTCGCTCTCTTTCAGTCTCTCTTACATATCTCTCTTTTTCAATCTCTCTCTCTCTCTCTCTCTCTCTCTCTCTCTCTCTCTCTCTCTCTCTCTCTCTCTCTCTTTCTCTCTCTCTCTCTCTCTCTCTCTCTCTCTCTCTCTCTCTCTCTCTCTCTCTCTCTCTCTCTCTCCCTCTCTTTCAATCTCTCTTACATATCTCTCTCTCTCTCTCTCTCTCTCGCTCTCTCTCTCTTTCAATCTCTCTTACATATCTCATCTCCCCCTCTGTCTTTCAACCTCTCTCCCCATCTTTCTCTCTCTCTTTCAGTCTCCCCATCTCTCCTTCTCTCTTGCTATCAATCTCTTCATCTCTCGCCATCTCTCCCTCTCTCTTGCTATCAATCAATCTTTCTTCCAATCTCTCTATCTCTCTCTGTCTCACAACCGGACCGTTGGGCGGTGCACAATTGGCCCAGCGTTGTCCGGGTTAGGGGAGGGTTTGGCTGGGGTAGGCTGTCATTGGAAAATAAGTATATGTTCGTTACTTACTTGCCTAGTTAACTTCTTACGGCTGAGATCGGCTGAGATCCCGTTAAGGCGATCGACTTGACAACAGCCAGTGAAAGTGCAGGGCGCCAAATTCAAACAACAGAATCTCATAATTAAATTTCCTCAAACATACACACATATTATACACCATTTTTAAGATAAACTTGTTGTTAATCCCACCACAGTGTCCGATTTCAAAAAGGCTTTACGATGAAAGCACACCATCTGATTATGTTAGGTCAGTACCTAGTCACAGAAAAAACAGCCATTTTTCCAGCCAAAGAGGAGTCTCAAAAAGCAGAAATAGAGATAAAATGAATCACTAACCTTTGATGATCTTCATCAGATGACACTCCTAGGACTTGATGTTACACAATACATGTATGTTTTGTTCGATAAAGTTCATATTTATATCCAAAAATCTCAGTTTATATTGGCGCGTTACGTTCAGTCATGTTTTGCCTCCAAAACATCCGGTGAATTTTGTAGAGAGTCACATCAATTTACAGAAATACTCATCATAAACGTTGATAAAAGATACAAGTATTATACATGGAACTTTAGATAAACTTCTCCTCAATGCAACCGCTGTGTCAGATTTCAAAAACACTTTACCGAAAAAGCACACCATGCAATAATCTGAGTATGGCGCTCAGACACAAAAACAAGCCACACAGATACCCGCCATGTTGTGGAGTCAACAGAAGTCAGAAATAGCATTATAAATATTCACTTACCTTTGATGATCTTCAGCAGAATGCACTCCCAGGAATCCCAGTTCCACAATAAATGTTTGTTTTGTTCGATAACGTCCATAATTTATGTCCAAATACCTCCTTTTTGTTCACGCGTTTAGTTTCAAAATCCAAATTGATGACGCGCAGGCCAGACGAAAAGTCAAACAATTCCATTACAGCTCGTAGAAACATGTCAAACGATGTATAGAATCAATCTTTAGGATGTTTTTAACATAAATCTTCAATAATGTTTCAACCGGAGAATTCCTTTGACTTTAGAAATGCGATGGAACGCAGCTAACTCTCACGGGGGCGTGCCTGACTGAGCTCATGGCACTCTGCCAGACTCATGACTCAATCAGCTCTTATTCCCCCATCCTTCACAGTAGAAGCATCAAACAAGGTTCGAAAGACTGTTGACATCTAGTGGAAGCCTTACGAAGTGCAATATGACCCCATAGACACTGTATATTGGATAGGCAAACCTACAAACCTCAGATTTCCCACTTCCTGGTTGGATTCTTTCTCAGGTTTTTGCCTGCCATATGAGTTTTGTTATACTCACAGACATCATTCAAACAGTTTTAGAAACTTCAGCGTGTTTTCTATCCAATATGAATATTTATATGCATATATTTGCAACTATGACTGAGGAGCAGGCCGTTTAATATGGGCACCTCTGTGCACCTTTCATCCAAGCTACTCAATACTGCCCCTGCAGCCATAAGAAGTTAATGGAAGCTTCTCTAATGTTAAACATGGAAACAAGTGGTGTACCACAGGGCAGCTCTCTAGGCCATCTACTCTTTTATTTTTTTTTACCAATGGCCTGCCTCTGGCATTAAATAAAGCTTGTATGTCCATGTCTAGCTAATTGAGTCACTGAAAACCTTTAGCAAAGAGTTGCAATCAGTTTTTTGGAAATGGGTGGCCAGTAATAAACGGGTCCTTGAACATCTCTCTACAACTAAGAGCGTTTGTATTTTGGTTCAAATCATTCTTTAAGTTATAGACCTCAGCTGAATCTGGTAATGAATGGTGTGGCTGTTGAACAAGTTGAGGAGACTCAAATTACTTGGCGTTACCTTAGATTGTAAACTGTCATGGTCAAAACATTTAGATTTCAATGGTTGTAAAGATGGGGAGGAGGTTTGTCCGTAATAAATAGATGCTCTGCTTTTATGACACCATAGTTCTCCCCCTTTTCTCTCCAGGACAAACACAAGTTTAAGGTCCATACCTACTCCAGCCTCTCTCTCTCTCTCTCTCTCTCTCTC
>NW_024060013.1:20000-22500 GCF_016432855.1 Salvelinus namaycush
TAGATGTGTTGAGCAGGGAAGGAAGGAAGATGTGTTGAGCAGGGAAGGAAGGTAGATGTGTTGAGCAGGGAAGGATGGTAGATGTGTTGAGCAGGGAAGGAAGGTAGATGTGTTGAGCAGGGATGGATGGTAGATGTGTTGAGCAGGGAAGGAAGGTAGATGTGTTGAGCAGGGCCCTAACCTAAGAGTGCTGCTATAGGATCAGATAATCAGACTGTGTAGTGTGTCTCCATCTAGTGGTGGAAATATAACACTGCAGGTCAGACTAAGATGTAAATCAAATCACATTGTTATTGGTCACATACACGTGTTTAGCAGATGTTAAGGCGGGTTTAGCGAAATGCTTTTGTTTCCAGCTCCGACAGTGGCAGTAATATCTAACAAGTAATATCTAACAATTTCACAACATATACACACAAATCTAAAGTAAAGTAATGGATTTAAGAATATATAAATATTAGGACGAGCAATGTCAGAGCGGCTAAGATACAGTAGAATAGGATAGAATACAGTATATACATATGAGATGAGTAATACATAGACTAAGATACAGTAGAATAGGATAGAATACAGTATATACATATGAGATGAGTAATACATAGACTAAGATACAGTAGAATAGGATAGAATACAGTATATACATATGAGATGAGTAATACAGACTAAGATACAGTAGAATATGATAGAATACAGTATATACATATGAGATGAGTAATACATAGACTAAGATACAGTAGAATAGTATAGAATACAGTATATACATATGAGATGAGTAATACATAGACTAAGATACAGTAGAATAGGATAGAATACAGTATATACATATGAGATGAGTAATGCATAGACTAAGATACAGTAGAATAGTATAGAATACAGTATATACATATGAGATGAGTAATGCATAGACTAAGATACAGTAGAATAGGATAGAATACAGTATATACACTGCTCAAAAAAATAAAGGGAACACTTAAACAACACAATGTAACTCCAAGTCAATCACACTTCTGTGAAATCAAACTGTCCACTTAGGAAGCAACACTGATTGACAATAAATTTCACATGCTGTTGTGCAAATGGAATAGACAAAAGGTGGAAATTATAGGCAATTAGCAAGACACCCCCAATAAAGGAGTGATTCTGCAGGTGGTGACCACAGACCACTTCTCAGTTCCTATGCTTCCTGGCTGATGTTTTGGTCACTTTTGAATGCTGGCGGTGCTCTCACTCTAGTGGTAGCATGAGACGCAGTCTACAACCCACACAAGTGGCTCAGGTAGTGCAGCTCATCCAGAATGGCACATCAATGCGAGCTGTGGCAAGAAGGTTTGCTGTGTCTGTCAGCAGTAGTGTCCAGAGCATGGAGGCGCTACCAGGAGACAGGCCAGTACATCAGGAGACGTGGAGGAGGCCGTAGGAGGGCAACAACCCAGCAGCAGGACCGCTACCTCCGCCTTTGAGCAGGAGGAGCACTGCCAGAGCCCTGCAAAATGACCTCCAGCAGGCCACAAATGTGCATGTGTCAGCATATGGTCTCACAAGGGCTCTGAGGATCTCATCTCGGTACCTAATGGCAGTCAGGCTACCTCTGGCGAGCACATGGAGGGCTGTGCGGCCCCACAAAGAAATGCCACCCCACACCATGACTGACCCACCGCCAAACCGTTCATGCTGGAGGATGTTGCAGGCAGCAGAACGTTCTCCACGGCGTCTCCAGACTCTGTCACGTCTGTCACATGTGCTCATGTGCTCAGTGTGAACCTGCTTTCATCTGTGAAGAGCACAGGGCGCCAGTGGCGAATTTGCCAATCTTGGTGTTCTCTGGCAAATGCCAAACGTCCTGCACGGTGTTGGGCTGTAAGCACAACCCCCACCTGTGGACGTCGGGCCCTCATACCACCCTCATGGAGTCTGTTTCTGACCGTTTGAGCAGACACATGCACATTTGTGACCTGCTGGAGGTCATTTTGCAGGGCTCTGGCAGTGCTCCTCCTGCTCAAAGGTGGAGGTAGCGGTCCTGCTGCTGGGTTGTTGCCCTCCTACGGCCTCCTCCACGTCTCCTGATGTACTGGCCTGTCTCCTGGTAGCGCCTCCATGCTCTGGACACTACGCTGACAGACACAGCAAACCTTCTTGCCACAGCTCGCATTGATGTGCCATCCTGGATGAGCTGCACTACCTGAGCCACTTGTGTGGGTTGTAGACTGCGTCTCATGCTACCACTAGAGTGAGAGCACCGCCAGCATTCAAAAGTGACCAAAACATCAGCCAGGAAGCATAGGAACTGAGAAGTGGTCTGTGGTCACCACCTGCAGAATCACTCCTTTATTGGGGGTGTCTTGCTAATTGCCTTTAATTTCCACCTTTAGTCTATTCCATTTGCACAACAGCATGTGAAATTTATTGTCAATCAGTGTTGCTTCCTAAGTGGACAGTTTGATTTCACAGAAGTGTGATTGACTTGGAGTTACATTGTGTTGTTTAAGTGTTCCCTTTATTT
>NW_024060013.1:27500-28929 GCF_016432855.1 Salvelinus namaycush
GGCGTTCATAACACTAAAGACACATGTTTTACTTATATCAGGCCTGGTTGACCTCCTTATATCAGGTCTGTTGACCTCCTTACATCAGGTCTGGTGAACCCTGACCTCCTTTTATCAGGTCTGGTCAACCCTGACCTCCTTACATCAGGTCTGGTTGACCTCCTTATATCAGGTCTGGTGAACCCTGACCTCCTTACATCAGGTCTGGTCAACCCTGACTCCTTATATCAGGTCTGGTTGACCTCCTTATATCAGGTCTAGTCAACCCTGACCTCCTTACATCAGGTCTAGTCAACCCTGACCTCCTTACATCAGGTCTAGTCAACCCTGACCTCCTTACCTCAGGTCTGGTTGACCTCCTTATATCAGGTCTAGTCAACCCTGACCTCCTTATATCAGGTCTAGTCAACCCTGACCTCCTTATATCAGGTCTGGTCAACCCTGACCTCCTTATATCAGGTCTAGTCAACCCTGACCTCCTTATATCAGGTCTGGTCAACCCTGACCTCCTTATATCAGGTCTGGTCAACCCTGACCTCCTTACATCAGGTCTGGTTGACCCTGACCTCCTTACATCAGGTCTGGTGAACCCTGACCTCCTTAGATCAGGTCTAGTCAACCCTGACCTCCTTACATCAGGTCTAGTTGACCCTGACCTCCTTACATCAGGTCTGGTGAACCCTGACCTCCTTATATCAGGTCTGGTCAACCCTGACCTCCTTACATCAGGTCTGGTTGACCCTGACCTCCTTACATCAGGTATGGTGAACCCTGACCTCCTTAGATCAGGTCTAGTCAACCCTGACCTCCTTACATCAGGTCTAGTTGACCCTGACCTCCTTACATCAGGTCTGGTGAACCCTGACCTCCTTAGATCAGGTCTAGTCAACCTGACCTCCTTACATCAGGTCTAGTCAACCCTGACCTCCTTACATCAGGTCTGGTTGACCTGACCTCCTTACATCAGGTCTGGTGAACCCTGACCTCCTTACATCAGGTCTAGTCAACCTGACCTCCTTACATCAGGTCTGGTCAACCCTGACCTCCTTACATCAGGTCTGGTCAACCCTGACCTCCTTATATCAGGTCTGGTCAACCCTGACCTCCTTACATCAGGTCTAGTCAACCCTGACCTCCTTATATCAGGTCTGGTCAACCCTGACCTCCTTACATCAGGTCTGGTTGACCTCCTTATATCAGGTCTGGTCAACCCTGACCTCCTTATATCAGGTCTAGTCAACCCTGACCTCCTTATATCAGGTCTAGTCAACCCTGACCTCCTTACATCAGGTCTAGTCAACCCTGACCTCCTTACATCAGGTCTGGTTGACCTCCTTATATCAGGTCTGGTCAACCCTGACCTCCTTATATCAGGTCTAGTCAACCCTGATCTCCTTACATCAGGTCTAGTCAACCCTGACCTCCTTAC
>NW_024060014.1:0-28929 GCF_016432855.1 Salvelinus namaycush
GTGTACAGAAAGTGAAGTGTACAGAAACGTCCATTGAAGGGTATAGTTACAATACAATGATCTGCTTACCTGTAAGCACAACGTTTTGGTCTGATTCAAATTCCACCATACATGTATCTTTAGACACATAATGTGGAGATACACACTGGACATTTGAAACAAATCGACCATCTGACTCCATAACGGTGTTTAGGCATGCCCATTGATCACTGTAGTACAGGGCAAGTGGTATACTCTCAGACAGAGAGTCCCCTGAGATGGTGTTACTACGACTGGTCAATGGCTGTGGTGGTAGATGTGCCGACTTGCGAAGAGGCATCGTGTAGGGTCTGTGTCTCAGTACTCTGCCCTTTGTTTTTATTGTGATGTATTTCATGTTGTGGTAGAACGTGTCGACGTTGGTGTCCTGACAAATGTTATCAGTGTGGGGGACCATGTCTACATATATTAGCATCATATTGTGGTCAAACAGCGCTGTACAAGGAGCCATTGCCGACAGTGCTATGTTGGAATCCCAGACGTTGGAGCATCTAATCCCGTATGTCTTCATCAAGTCGCATATCCTCTGGGGTTCTTGACATTGCACTGTTATCATCTTGGTTGATGACCCAGTCAGTACAACAGTGACACAGTGCGTTTCCTATGGGTCACACATACAAACAATTGTTAACAAAGGCCTAAACAGAGACATTTCACGTTTAACGTAATTACAAGGTTTAGGAACTTACATGTTGACAGTGCAGCTTCATGTTCGTCAACTTGTCTGCGACGGTCGATCCCTTCCGTATCGTCCAGTCGTACCCTTTCACTAATGCCACTGTGTTACTCAAATGTTTATAGAAACTGAGTCCTGGCCTACTGTCAGTGTGGGTGACACTGTAGGTGTTACTAACAACACCCAACGCATTTTTGTTTCCCAACAAGGTATCCACATTTCCCCACTCCATCACATTGACATTCGGTTCAACCCAGAGATTTTGCATCAAACGTACTAACTGGGTTATGTAGTTGGTAGTCCCTTTAGGTTCAATCTCAATGCAGATAACTGTCAAATGTCTAGTATCGTTGTATGACCACCTGTTCATATACCACTTTGTTATGTTATCCGTGATAAAGTTGATGTGGTCCAGTGGGGTACAACACCATCGGATGACTATGGTAAGGTACAACATGGTATTAGTGCTGAGTAGTAGACAGGCTAGAAAATAATGGCTCAACATAGTAGCTGAGGTACTTCTTATAGGGTTGAGCCCCATGGTCCCAAGATGGCTCATAATTTCACCCAATGGTGAGGCTCCAAAGTTGTAGCAGTGAGTGGATGCTCACTCATCACATCACAGCTTAGGCCTCCGACCAAATGCACCTGTATATGAGAGTACAGGCATCCAACCGTGTCTAACCTATCCAGTCGTGTGTTAGACATCTATACTTTTTGTTATCCACTGACACACAGCCTACCCGAATAATGCTGAATCCTCCGACCAAATGCACCTGTTTATGAGAGCACAGGCATCCACCCGAGTCTAACCTATCCAACCAATGTTAGGAATCTATGCTTTTTGTTATCCACTGACACACAGCCTACCCGAATAATGCTGAATCCTCCGACCAAATGCACCTGTTTATGAGAGCACAGGCATCCACCCGAGTCTAACCTATCCAACCAATGTTAGGAATCTATGCTTTTTGTTATCCACTGACACACAGCCTACCCGAATAATGCTGAATCCTCCGACCAAATGCACCTGTTTATGAGAGCACAGGCATCCACCCGAGTCTAACCTATCCAACCAATGTTAGGAATCTATGCTTTTTGTTATCCACTGACACACAGCCTACCCGAATAATGCTGAATCCTCCGACCAAATGCACCTGTTTATGAGAGCACAGGCATCCACCCGAGTCTAATCTATCCAGTCATTGAATTACTATATTTATGTAGTAGTAATACACAGGCGTATGGTCAGACTGTTGATATTAATGGTGATAATCCACCACTTTGAAAGGACAGAAGTGTCATCACCACCTGAAGCTATTGTCAGACCTAGAACTGAAATTAAAATGTCAACGTATACTCAATTGTGACAATTGCAAGTAGGTGACCACTAACCTTTACTATTATAAAAGCTGGAAATGTTTTAGATCCTAGAGTACCAAGCTATTGTGACCTAACACTATGTGTGGCCTGTGCCTCTGACACGTCAGGTTCGGAGGCTCATCTGAAGACGGAAAAGTGGTACCGGTGAACTCCTGTACACATAACCAGGCCTCTATCCTATATATAGAGGCACGAGGACAGTCTCTCGAGTAAGGAGGACCAGCCATGTCTGGTACTATAAGCAATGTTCCTAATAACAGTACTTTGTACCACTCAGACAAGAGCCTCCCTGACACAGACCTGTGCATATGGAGCTTTGCTATGGTCCTAATAATGGTTGTGCTGTCACTTATCCTTTGCTTGTGTTACATATATGTGCTATGTGCAAAGAGGACAAGATACATCAGACTGCCTTTGATTTCGGTGTGATTCTATTTAATGTGCATGTGATGTTACTCAGTTGACCTGCTAATAAACAGACACAAATGTGGTTTTGCGGTAGTGTTCTTTATTGGTGGTCCGAACAAACAATACATCAAGTATACAATGAATATGATATGTGTTGAAATAGTGTATTATATTGGTTACACAGCTGAAGTGTGTTCATGGAGATAGCCTAATGTCACATTTCAGAAGGGCTACACATCCTCTTTCACTCTAGCCGGGTCCCGGTGTCACACGACCATCCCGATCTGTTGTGGTTCTATTCAGATGTACAGGGATGAGTAAGAAACAGACAGTAAACCACACTTGTATGTGTCAGGTGTAGCAAGGCAAGAGGCTATATATGGCCCGGAGATATAGTTACCTTTGACCACAACTGGAATCGCAGAGGAGTCTGTAGCTTCCACGACATTGCCTTCACACTGGCCGTTCCCATCGCATCTAACCCCATCACAGTTGCACGTTGTGGGGACATACACGGCGTCATACTGCAGCGAATGTACACGTGAACACGGTGTGTAAATAGGGGACGATGCCCGTTTGCTACAGGTCTTGTGAGTTATCAGCAGTGCTAAACCAAAAACAATCATCAACGGAGCCGCTATTAAGGAGATATTGAGCCAATCGTCCTCGTTGTCAATCCACCAGTAACCACTGTAGTACTCGTCATGGTTAAACATTGTGAAGGTGAGAGTGTCCGAAAACTGGATGTACTCTACTGTGTTGTCTAAGGCTATACACAGGTCATTACCCAGAGGTACACTGTGCGTGTTGGCAAATGTCTTTCCTTTAACACTTGTTTCCCGTGTATCATCAACATGAAATGTGGTTATATTTGTATAGCACAATGAACAGACACAATAACCAAGCACTATTAGTACATACGGCAGGTATGGGGTTTATTTCACATATACAAAAGATGGGTTACATATATATATTGACATGACAAAGATAACCCCTTTCAGTGCTGCGGGAGAGCCGAACAATCGGTTATCACCGGGCATCATTTTGGCTTCGGGGACACTCTGGTTCTTTGCCTCTTTTCAGTTGACGCCGAGGTTAGTTCCACGACAAGGTCCAGTTGCTCTATATGTGTCAGGATCAGAGTCATCACATAGACTGCGTGGTCAAATTGCCGAGAGTAAATCTGATCTGCTAGGTCGTAAATATCTTTCTTCTCAATGACACCGTAGGGAATATGATTGTACCCCTTGACAATCTCCCATGACAGCAACAGTTTCACTCGGTTCACATCAGCGTGGCTGAGGTTGGCCAGTGTGTTTTCCAATATTGAAGGTAGGTTCGAATGACGATACTTATCATGCTTAGCCAGCCCTTCAAGGCCGTGCGCTTCGATGTCAGTGATTCTGAAGTCACTATGGTGCTTTCGGAGTGTGTCCACGATAAGAGTCCAGGCAACCTCCCTGTTGAAGTAGGTGTACATTATATTGATCAGAGTCTCGGGGTATTTCACATAGGCGTCTGACCTCTGCCTCCTAAGCATCATTCGTAGTGTTGCTCTTAGTATACTATCTAGTTCCATGTTTTTGTGGTCTTGTATTGCTGCCACGAGCTTCTGGAAGACGTCTTTGTTTCTCATTAGGTAGTTGGCCATCTTGAATTTATTTGTCAGCTCCATTTTCTGCCTCTACTCTGGTCTCTCTCTCTCTCTGATCTGTGGACATTTGTAAGTGTATGTGCCCTTTGTGACTGTATGTTTATATATCCTTTCACCAAGGGCTATCAGATGGAGAATACATTAAGGATCAGGGCTCGTATCTCCAACTGAGCCTGAATCATCCTACCCATGATGTGTCTATGTGATCTGTAACGTCCGATCGGCTGATTCATCAACCAGGTCTAAGAGATCCGATCGGGTCCACTCACCGATGTGTCTAAGCACTCTGACCGGGGTTACCGTGTTCAACCGTGGCTGCTGATGTCTCCAACCAGGACAATTTAGTCAGAGTAGATAAAGTCTACATATCCCAAAGATAGTTTCTATTTAACAGTGTACACATCTCAACATAGGTTCCTACACAATAGCCACATCTGAAAGTCATGGCTGTACAGTCCTATCTGACAGAATGGGACCAATGTTGTCACAGTGACAACTTCAAGCATGTCACCTTGGATATGTTTCTAGCCATCCCACACAGAGAGCTGATGGATGACTACGGAGCATCTTTCGCTACACAACATCGGAACCTGTGCGATACGCTACGAAAGGTGTTGACGAAGAAACTATTGGTAGATCGGAGGCAATGTTCTCCACCTACCCCAAGGAAAAGACGACCCTTGGAAATCGACAACTTATCGTGCAAGATAAAGAGCCTATCAATAAGGGATCGAGTGGTTGTCAAGAACAAAAGTTTCAACGGTTCTCCCCGTAGCACAGCCCTAAGTGTCTCTAACTGCAAGGCACGAGTATCGGTTAAGGATCGACTGGGCGCCCCTGTGAGAGCAAGGAAAGGGAGACCAGAGGGCCGATTCCGGTTGAGAACGGTGCACAGGATGCGTAACGGGAACTCAGAGTGTCCAGATACCAACAGGTCCACCCCTGGAAAACGCAGCTATCGAGCCAAAGGATATCGAGACGATTTAGGCAGAATCGACTACCCTGGGTCCGGCGCTACCTCTTTCAAGAACACTTACAAATGTCGCCGCACTCTGGTGTATGTGTGAACTTGTCCTTGTGCTGTGATGTTACAATAAAGATGCATAGTCTAACACTTTGTCAAGGTCCGGAGCTACCTCTTTCAAGAACACTTAGAAATGTCGCCGCACTCTGGTGTATGTGTGAACTTGTCCTTGTGCTGTGATGTTACAATAAAGATGCATAGTCTAACACTTTGTCAAGGTCCGGACTTTATTTTTGTAATAATGACACATCAACACAATAAACATCATCCCAGGTGTACAAAAATAGCAATTAGTGTTAAAAAGAGACAAAGGTGATATTATTGTTGGAATACAGAACTTTGCATGTATATGACAACAAAATCATAAATGCCTATTACCAATAAGGACAGTCCATCCCTAGGTTGTGGCTTTGTGGATAATAGCTATAGCTCTAACGCAGCAGACGTTTAATAGGCTGAATACGTTCAATTGTCATCAGCCATCAACATGAGCAACATTTGATTCAGGTAAAAATGGTACCCGGTGTCCTGTTGTTCTGTCTCAGATGACATTCGCCAGGTGTAACCGTTCTCGGTCCACACCATCGTCCACATGGGATGTATAGTCTGGGGCTGGAAACTGTGGGCCTGGACTCCATCCTGGACTCCATCCTGGACTCCATCCTGGACTCCATCCTGGACTCCCTCCTGCCAGTGGTGTTTGTAGAAGCACTTTGAGCCGAAGTGGCAAGTACCAGGACCTCGATCATAAAATCGACACGGTTTACTCGCAAGGAAATCTTTGTACGTCTGTATCAGTTTCAGCTTGTCCTCTTCATCTTCGATCCAGTGATCACTCGGGATGAAGAAGTGCGATCTAGTTCGGCACTCCGGGCACAATTTAACGGTTTTGATATCGTGACATTTCACCGTTCTCCACGTGCGGATACACTCCAGGCAATAACAGTGGCTACAGTTGGGCAGAATTCCGAATCGGCGCTCCCTCGGATTGTCCTTTTCAAGCACCGCCTCAAAACACACACCACACACCATGTCGCTACTGCGCTGGGTGGCAACGGTGGGACCAGCGGCAGCCTCGACACTTAAAGTATTGTACTCTGTGTTCTGTCTCTCCGCCGGTATCACCTCACTCGTACAGGCCATCGCATCATGTGGTCTCGTGGATGCTGCTGCTGCCATTGCAGTCTGTGGTGATTAGCCTCGCTGAGGTGGTCAGCACCACTGTTAGTGTTCTTAAAGAATAATATCCTCCAAACACGGACCGTGTCTCCAACCATGCTAACTCAGGGACTGCTATTGTAGACTGTTTGATATTACATAAAACAATGACCGTTTATTCAACCAGGTTAGCCCCAGGGAGTGATATTGTACAATCCCAGGGAGTGATATTGTACAATGTTTGCTATTACATTCAGTGCCTTGTAGAGGCTGTGTTGTGTCATAAAGGTATATGACACACTCCAGTGGTACTAAGTACCTGCACTATGCTTACATGTTCTACACACACACACACAGTCAAAAGTCCTGGTACAGTAAGGCATATAATGTTCCACCCTTCTACACACACACACACAGTCAAAAGTCCTGGTACAGTAAGGCATATAATGTTCCACCCACACACTCAATACTCCTCCTCACTGTTATTGTTTGAGACACTTTATTACTAAGGACCGGTACTATGGTTACATGGTCTACACACACACACACACACTCAATACTCCTCCTCACTGTCAACGTTTGAGTCATAACACGCTTTCGTAAACAGATTCTTTGGTTTTGGCTTAGTACCTGGGCCCCTCGTGTGCTTCATATGGGAGGATTCACTAGCTTGGTGCTCAGTCAGAGTTGGATATAACTGTTTGGTGGTGCATTGCAAAGCGAGGCGTTGTTCCTGTGGATTGGTACAGTCAACCTCTCCATTATACTGCCGGACATGCTGCTGTGGCCGAGCATGACGATGTTGCTGCTGGGGATACAGATGATTCTCTAGAGGTTGAGGTGAATGCTGCGGCTGGGGAAGGTACTGAGGGAACCCATTCGTGAAGCTTCCTTCTTGGCTAGGTGGAGCTGAGGGGAGGGTTGGAGACACTGTAGACAGGAGCCAGCCACTGGGTATATCGCCTAAGGGAAAAGTTTTTGTCTTGGGTTCACACAGACCCATGCGGATCATGCGGTTACTCATCATACCCTGCTGGTTGTATGTCGTCGGGCCAGCTGAAGTGATACAGTAACGAAACAACAGATATATGTAGTATCTGGATAATTTGCCAGGCTCGGATAATATCGGATCAGGGATAGGTGCTCCGCTGCGCGCAGTGCTACAGCATTCCATGTGATGGAGAGATTCCACATCACCTCTGGGTATATACAAGGTATCGGCTCTCTTCCACATATCTCTCAAGACCTGCAATGTCATCTGGAGAGTTTCTCCACTCTTCAACCCACTGTCTAGGAACAGACCCGTAGCTGGCGCTCCTGCCACGATCAGGCACTCAAACAGTGATACGGAAGCGTGTTCAGAGAACACGATCTCTCTACGAACCGAACCGTTCATCTCCTATTTACTACACCTGATATATTACAGATCAATAGCCTATGTCATAGATGTCAGGACTATCGAAAGGAAAATGGACCAGTTAAGGAACCAAACCATAAGCAATGCCGAAAGGTTGATAGGACTGGTAGAGCGTTACAATTTGTTTCACGTTAAGACCTTGTGTTATAACGATGTTCAAAGCGTGCTGGTGTGGCTTGGCGTAAAACCTGAACGCTTCACCTTCAGACAGAACGAGGACACGGTAACAGTTCTCAACAATGTTATCACAGAGCATAGTCTCACAACTGTCGGAGTGGTGAGCATCTCAGACGAACCTCAGCTAGAGGGTAAGGATCGCGTAGTGGTATACATAAAACGCCACTCGGCACCAGCGATCATGATGAGCTGTAAATACGACTCAATCGTATTGTTCAGGGTGATAAAATGCAGTGCGAGTGCCCCTTACTGTCCGAGGATTGCCAAGTTGATGAAGGAAACACAGACCTCAGTCCACAAACTCAGGACGCCCATATTCCCGACATTTGCGAGTGCTACACTTGAGGACATCGAAGCAATGCCTCAGCAGGAACATCCAGTGATAGATGGCTGCTCGACTATGAGCTACAAGACAACTACACCTAGGACAGCCAAAGTGACCATAGACAAATTTGGGCGAATATACAAGCCTCTAAGCCCTACCGCAAGCGCACATCACTGGAGCATCTACGCTAACATATCAGGGCCGAGGGGGTCGAAATGTGACTTTGACATAGAAGACCTGGTATCCAGACCGGACATGGTGCTAGGTCGAGGAGGCTTTGGGGTGACGGTTCAAGTTAACGATCACCTAGTTGCAAAGACCAACCTTTTTCCGGAAATGGTGGACTGGAGTGTTCCTTTCATAGACAATGAATTTAGTCGCTACGCGCACATTGCCTCGCAGGTGGAGGAGGTGATGATCGGCGTGTCAATTAAACACCCCAACATCCTCCGCACGTTCGGAGGCTTTTGGTGTGACATTGCCGGCTATCAATTGGGAGGTAGAGCAGTTGTAGTCATGGAACGAGCACTGTTCTCGCTACAGGAGTTCATGTGGCGTATACAAAATGCCTCAGTGGTCCCCTTAGTAGAACTGGACACTCTCCGGGGGCTTGAATACTTGCGATCGAGAACCATCCAGCACAGGGACTTCACGCACAGGAACGTCTTGGTCTGTCACCAGCCTGATAGAAATACAATACCATTTGCTTTCAAGATCAGCGACTTTGGCACATCATGCAACTTCTCTACCCCAGATCAGCCTCGGGGCAACCGCACTAACATGGCTCCCGAAGTGCTGTGGTGCTTGAACTCGGCCATGGGGAGCGACATATTCAGCTGGTACCTTGTGATGTGGGAGTTACACAGCGGCTCGCCCTTGTTCCAATACAAAGGTTCGGACAACGATTATTGTAAGATGACATACGCTGCCAATCTATCCGATATGGTAGGGGTTTACAGACCGGATGACAATGAGACTTTGGACATACGCTACATGAGATCGATAGACGCTAGCTCCCTCCAAGCGAAATACAAACACACAAGGCCCAGCGCGGGGACTATACGCCATAAACTCTCTGCCATTGGCTCCAAGATAGTGGACAAAGCTTTTGTCCATATGGGAGTGCTATGCATTACCCTGTTTCCTCAAGAGAGATGGTCTCCTTCCACACTGCTTAATCTCAAACGATACCAGTGTTTGGCGATAGATGTCAAGGATGCTCAGACACCTTCCACACAGATGCCCTTGTCCGTACAGGTAGGGAACTACAGGTCAACCGACATGATAGTGGCCAAGGACTGTGTCCCCAAGGACCTCACTAAACTTGTGGAAGAGAGATCGGCGACTCAATCCCCGGTTACAGTGATCGGGTCCGATCCCAAAGTGTACTACGGAATAGACCTTATCAGGTTGGCTCCTGATCTTATCCAGCCGTACAGTTGGTACTCGAGCAAAGCCACGGAGCTCGAATGTCTATACAAGAGCAAGTATAGCAAACGCAAGGTTGCTGAAACAGACATTCGGGCCGGGGTCAGACCTGCCAAGATGGCTCCCGGGGTGTACGTAGATAATCCAGACGAGGGTACTTCGAACCAACACCGTCCACAGCATCAGCTCCATCCTCACCCCTCCGTCATAATAGATGTGAAACAGACACACAAACCGACAGATGAACTTCATCCTGTCCAACCCAAGGAGGCTTATGGTATGGAATACTCGGTCACAACTGATGCGGGGCACGTGTCAAGGGATGTATCTCTCCAGGATTTGAATAACATTGAATGGAGTGGGAACTTGACAGAAATGTTGAGCTGTAGCAATTTGGGTGATGAGATAGTCAACAATGGCAATTGTAATATAGCGCCTGTGGGCGATAGCTCTAACAAGGCTCTAGACCTCACCATAGGCCAAGCGGGAGCCAGTGTGAACAACCTCATTGTCAGGCCGTCCCAGGGGCCCATTACTGAAGCCAGTGGCGAGGATGCATCGAACCCACCCAGTAGCATACTGGCCGCCGTCGGGGATGCTATACAGGCTAGGGTGAATAATATGAGAGGCAAGATGATCAAGGCTCTAGACCTCACCGTAGGCCAAGCGGGAGCCAGTGTGGACAACCACATTGTCAGCCAGTGCAAGGGGAACAGTGCTGACGCTAGTGGCGAGGGTACGCGGAAACCACCCAGCAGCATACCGGCAACAGAGCCAGTACAGGATATCGGTGATGATATAGAGGGTAGGGTGAGTATGAGAGGCAAGAGGATCGAGGGGGAGATAAACACAACCATGGTCATTCTGAAGAGTACCAACGAGAAGGAGATAGCACGCTTCAAAGACAGCGTGGTCATCCAGTCACAGAGCATGACCCAAATGCACCCTGGTATATTTGCTGGTCCAAGAAATGGATTGTGTAAGTGTTCTATGCGCAAGGATGTGTTCATCTTCCAATACGCTCAGTTGTTCGATGACTGCAAGCAGGTGTGTAACTGGACCGTCGCAGACTCACCTAACTCTGTATACGCTTTTCTGCTACAAGTGTTTCTCACGCTCAAGGCGGCCCTAGATATGCGGTTGCTGCCTACTCACATGACCGAATGGAGATATATCCTTATCGGCAAAGGAGCTGTGATGATCGACATTGTCCCTTATCTGAGCAGGAACTTCAACAAGCCATTGGCCTCGATGTTCAGTGACCAATGTAAGAACTTGACCGGTCTCTGTACTACTATGGTGTCAAAGCACTTACCGGACTCGAACCTGTGCAAATGGCTTTGCAATCCCAGTACTGCCACGTCTACCTCGCAGGTACTGACCGAGTCGATCGAGTGGTTGCGCCAATTCAATAACGACGAAAGGACAAGTCCACACCTCTTAACTCTACCTGGTAGATACTTCACGTTCAGAGATTACACGTCCGAAATACCAGACTGGCTGACATACTTGGGTGGGGAAGAAGACCCTCGTAATAAAAGCAGCGGCAAACTGCTGGTATACGGAGAACCTCAGCCTTACAGAGGCAACCAGACAGCAGAAGGCCCGGGTGATTCTAAGCTGAGTACCCTGGTTAGGAACATAGTGCTAAGGATGAGGGTGAAGATATTCGGATCATCTAGGCTGGAAGTGACGACATTAGATTGTACGCAGGGTTTGACAAAGGTGACTCTGAACTTCTCTGCCCTCTCTGGGGTTGTCAGGATAGATCAACTGGAACGGTCAAAGTTACTGACTGACGACGGTAGCTGTTTCACACACGACTTAGTGTCCCGTATCGATTCCAAGTGGGCCCCTGTGATATTGTTCACAAAGTGTAAGCGACAGGGACCCGTGCAGGAGTTCACGCTCGACTATTACAAGATGACAATACTCCTGGTTCTAATGAACCCCGAGGGGTCTGTGTTATCTCTCAGAGAGCTGTTCAATAGCGTGAGGACATTCAGCGTGACTGAGTACTAAATGTCGTAAAGTACTGGATATCCTAAACTGCCGTCGACTGGGTCACATCGGAATCTGTGTCGTTGTTCTGCCAAGGCTGATTGGTCTCCCTGTCCACCTTACACTATGCGCGGCTTGATCAATTACGGGGCTTACTGCAGCATCAACAGCGTTGTCCAAGTGCTGTGTGGGACACGTGAGCTACGGGACATCATTCGGCTGGTCGATGGTCAAGATCCCCGGTCTCCTAATACGGTGGCAGTGAGGCTTAGGTGTCTCATCTACGATATGACCAAAGGCAACATGTCACCGTGTGATCCGAGCTTACTAGTAAACGCAATGACATTGTACAGAGGAGCCCCTTTCGATGTTCAGGAGGACTCAGACGTGGTCTTCAAGTGCATCATCAACGCTCTAGCAGACGACTGTGGGATAGCTAAGAGGATAGGTTCTCTGTGGGACATTGAGAACGAGGACCGTGTGCGCTGCCTCCGTTGTAACACAGTCCAGTCCACACTCAATAAGTCCAACTCGATCACCGTCTTGATAGGTGATAATCTCCCCACAGAGCTGCAGGACTATATCAAACTGTACACTGACATCACGTTCACCACCTGTGACTGCCATTGTACACACTGCCACACAGGAACTCAGGTTGAAATCACCAGCAAGGTAGTGACATTGCCGCAGGTTGTGTGTATGAGGATCGAACGTGTTAGGAACATTGGCAGAGATACCACTGACATAGTCAAGACAGGCACAAGGTTTGCTTTCCCTGAGACACTGGACCTGAAATATATCATGAAAGACTCTGAAGCACCGGTAGCTACTGTATACAAGCTGTATGCTGTTGTAGCCCACCGTGGCACTCACGACTGTGGACATTACACAGCTTATGTGCGAGACGACAACGACATTTGGTATCTCGCAGACGACTCTCATGTCAGAGTGTGCTCTTGGGAAGATGTCAAGTCAACCTACGAAGCTGGATCTATGCTATACAATGGCGTAGCTTACATGCTCATGTACCATAAACAGCTACCCCACTGTGTGTGACTTGAAGGTTCTGTACATATGTAATACTATCTATCAGTGTGTACCTTGTATTTCCTTGGATCAACTAATAAAGGTGTGATGAAAGTACCATTGTAAGCGTCCAGAGTTATATTATAGAAGGGCTATAATTACATGCAGGTGAAAACAGAGGCAAAGACAAACACAAATAGATCCTGATACATGTACCGTGTTTAACTCAAGTTTATTATGTCATACAAGGATGGGTATACCTTTCGGTATAGGGCAGTCACACAGGTTAACATATTTCCATATCAAAGTAAACACATTGGTATCATTTCCTTACAAGATACCTATCCAGGGTATTGACAACAACCTTGGGTTCCTCCTCTTTATACCTCAAGGTTGAATACGTAGCTGACAGCACTGCTGAAGACGTACACGGTTCGTCTAACTGCGAGACAGAGACACTGTTAGCCAGCCCCTCTAAATACCGTATAACGTAAGCACTTTTCGGCCCACGTACAGGCTGCTTCTTTATTATATGGGAAGACATAACTGTTATCACATAGACACAAAATATTCAGTTTCAGCAGAGTCCGTTTCAGATCCGCTACACCTTGCCCTTGCAGGTTTTTTGTCCAGTTGATCATTAAAGTCCAATTCGGAATCGTCCTCTGACTGAGACCCCGTGTTCTCTTCTGACTGGCACTCTGACTTGGCAGCGCATGTAGGCTCGGCACGATGGGTATGGTGATCCTCTCCGTATTCCTCCTGATCCGAACACTCGTGTTGAGTGGTGTCCGCTAGCCAGGCAGCTTGATCAGTAACCCTGGCTGCCTTCCCGGCCTCTACATGTAATCTGTGTACTTTGACTTGTGACACATCCGACCTCCGATGTGAACCTGAAAATCCTGGGAGGTTGGCCAGTTGCTGGGGTTTGGAAACGTCGGCTCCTGGGTTGTCAAGGTTCTCCCGGGGCCTATTGACAAGTGGGCTTTTTTGTATCTTCTTAGGCGTGCATATGTCCTCCTGCTCTGAGTCGGTATAGATAACTGGAGAGCGAGTGCCTTTTGACTTGGAACAAGGCACCCTTTTTATACTTTGCCGAGTGGGTCCCTCCCCTTGGTAGTCGTCCTCATCTTCTTCAGGAACGGACAGTTTCTTTTTGTATTGGTGTGAATCTCGATTGTGGGTTTGTATCCGCTTAGTGGTCTTTACAGTTTCACACCTTGTGTTAGACTTGTCCAGTCTCTTTTTAGCACAGGCTTTATCTTTCCTTCCTACGAACTTGAGATTCGTCTCTTTACACCCCTTGTCCCTCCTGCTCCTTTTAGATTCTCTCTTGTGATGCCAGCGGTTGGCTTTTGTGAGTTTGACACGCTTGTAATCTTGCTTTATAGAATCGTCCGAGTCGGATAGCAGTGCGCGCTTACAGATGTTCCTTTCCTCTCTCAACCCACTACAGCTAGGCTTAGAGGTATGGGCATCCTGTTCGGACTCTTGTTCGGACTCTGACTGTGACCAGCTGTTGTGCCTATATCTCCGCTTAACATTCTTGGTTTTAGACTTAGCCACTTTTGCCCTCTTTTTCACCTGAGCACAGAATGCATCATCCTCCTCTTCCTCTTCGCTGCTTTGGTCTTCAACAGTAGATCGGTCATCTATGAATGGGTCACTGTAATCGTATTCGTCAAGGGTCTCGCTGTCGTCGTAGCCCATTGTAGCCTCCAACTCGTCACCCGGGATGTTACTTTCATCCACATTACACTCTTCCTCCTCTTCACTGGAGACTTCCTCGGCCTGGCTCAGCCAAGGGTGGTCATCGTCGCCACTGTACTTGGGTTGCCTTCTGTTCTCTTTTGATTGTTGGTATTTTAGGAAACCCTTCCACCAGGATGACTTTATACCCAATGACCTTTTTGACTGATAAGCGGAGCGATGCCGATTTACCACTTTGGTCTTGTGAAAAGGCCTTTCTTTCTTAGTAGATTTGCCAATAATGTGTGTGCTACCCGAATCATTTTTCTTCCTCTCAGCTCCAGGCTTAATCTCTCTGGACAGTTTGGCCACCGGTTGCGCTGAATCATCCCCCGGTTGACACCGGGTAACCTGGAAGGATAGTGCCATCTTGCGTCTCCAGTTGTTGGTGGACATAGCCTCTAAGCTATCAATCAGGGCTTTGCTGAGTCTGTCCTGCAAGCCGTGGCTCTGAAGTGTATTTACAATGGTTCGGTTGTTGCTGACCCAATTGGTGAGGATGTCCCCGTGTCTTTTGTCCAAAAGGGTGTTATCCAATCCGAGGAGAGTACAAACAGCATCTCTCCTGAGACTTTCCTCTTTCAACCAAGGTTCACTCAGCAGTAGAGTGGGAAGGTTCTTGATCCACGTCAAAATGGGAATTGTTTCAGGTGTGACTATAGAGTAACAAGTGTCAGTCTTCTCACTGTCACCATGTCCAGTTTCGTCTTCGCTGTGCTCGTCGACATGAGCCGGACTCTTAGAGGACACATCAGGGTCTTGCACTTGGGTAGAGTGTGGTGAGGATGATCCGCTCTCCGGATCACACCTCTCTCCCTCTCCTACCTTCTGGTATTTCTTTAATTTGTTGAGACAAGTGCGGAGTTTTACAAATAGCACTTTGGCAGTGGCATACATCTGTACCAAGTCCTTGTCCTTGATCTTGTTTGTATCATGTTTGATCAGGGATTGCCAGGTCTTCTGGGATTTGGCTACATTGTTGGGTGTGTGGGGGTTGAACAACTCTTCACATGCTGAAGCCATTTCGAGATTCCCATCGTTACCATATCTCTGTCGCATGTATCTGGACGTAATTTGAGCCAACTCTAACCAGTCCTTCCTCATCTGCTGCTCCACCATACTGGCACGCTTCTTATTTACGGCCGTGTGAATGATCTTGTCAGAGTTGTACGTGTCCCAGAACCGTACGTAATCTTTCACCTTCTGAAGCGGGCAATATAGTAGCTCTGCCACGGCAAACGCGTTGGGGATCTTACAGTCCATATATATAATGGCCAATTCTACCACTTCCACCATGATAGGGTCACTAATCATACTCTCCACGTGCTTTGGTATGTAATTGCACCAGCTGGTTGGATTCACACGCTTGATGAACGCTGCCAATGCGGGATTGTGTATCTCCTGATACATTTCGGGCCCGGTGATAAACGTGTCTCTCCCAAGCTCCTTTAGCGTGTCATTCCAACAGCTCACCAGCTCACCATTGCCCTTGACGCACGATTGCTTCACGGCCCTGCAAAACCTCACAGTAGTAGACACGTACAATTCAGGAGCCAGATCCTGGCCCTTTCTCAGTACGACAACAGGTACCAGGTTCACCCGCTTGCCATCCAGGAACTTGCTGCTCCTTCTGAAGTAGACAGTACGAGTAGCATGGTTCTCATAATGGAAGTGCTTTAGGTCACATATCACTTCATTTTCCGTGAAACAATCAACCCTTGTCTCCCTCTTTTTCTTCATCATGTCAGCCGAAGCAGTGCCTACTACGCAGCACATGGGGGCTATCTCTTCCATGTGAGAGACTAGAACCTGGGTGGACATTGTATTGTCCTCCGTGAGTAACAACTGGACAGGCTGAATCTGTTGAAAGGAAGGCGTGAGTGCTGTGGAGTGAGTGGGCACCTCCAGGGTCAAGTCCCAAAACTCGAACATGCTACCAGTGACACTTTTCAGCAACTCCAGGCTCCCGAGTCCCGGGACAAACAGTACCTCTTGGACGAAGTATGACTTGCCATTGACTTTCCCGTTTGTCGGGAAGCCAACGGTGTAGGTTCCAATCATGGACCTGTTCCTGTCGCAGTAGACAAAGTTGTGTTTTTCAGAGTACTGTGTGACCACTGGAATCACCTTCTTACCCTTGGGACTTATCAGTTCTTTAGTCGGTATATAGAAGTTTGTGTAGTTACCGTATGCCAGTAGCACGTGCTTGAGACCAGCCTTGTCTAGACCTGACATAGAGTCAACGCCTGTACCACTTTCAATGTCCACTAGGTCCATCAGCGCAAGCAATAACAAGCACGACGGTTGTTGTTGTATGTTGTTAGAGTCCTTGATTACCATATCCCTGATAATCTTATGGATTGTTTTTGGTTTGTACCTTTTCTCTCTCTCCGAAAGTGCCTGTTGCTTACACATCATCAGGTCGACCACTTTATCAAACAGTCCTTGTGTACTTTTACAAGTGAACACATCTTTGTAATCCGATTTGTAATACCAAGGAGGGTGGTCTGCCACAATATATTTTGTGGTTACACCGGCCATGGTCGGTATGTTCAGTATCTATCGATGTCTATCACTTCTTATAGACAGTTCTTGTGTTTCATATGAACCAGCCTTTAAACAACTGGTGGCCCACTGTAGTCAATTGGGTAGAATGGGAGCCTGTTAGACCTCTCTCAAAGTATCCAGAGTTGTGAAGTGGATATGCCTTGCGTAAGGGCTTTTACATGGCAGTTTGTAGTGACATCACCTACCACTGGCTGGATAAAATAACCTTCAACCACAGTAACTCAACACTGTTTGCTACAGCTGAGCTATCTAAGCATGACTCATGTTTCCAAACCGAGTTCAAATATCCAACAGAGACCAATACTATCTATCCACCCGTGGCTCCTCTTTCCAACGGGGCAATGTCTCATGTTTCCAAACCTAGTTCAAATATCCAACAGAGACAAATCCCATCTATCCAAACATGGCTCATCTGTCCAATGCCACTGTTTCGGGCTATTTTCCCTCCCACCTTATTTCTAGCTTTTCCTCTCTCTCTCTCTCTGCCTCTGGCTCAATTTAGGGCTTTATTCCCTCCCACCCTTTTTTTAGCTTTCCTCTCTCTCTCTCTCTCTCACTCCCTATGTCTGCCTCTGGCTCTACTCATGTTTCCAAACCGAGTTCAAATGTCCAACAGAGACAAATCCTATCTATCCAACGGTGGCTCGGGGGTCCAATGGGGCCATGTCTCATGTTTCCAAACCGAGTTCAAATATCCAACAGAGACAAATCCTATCTATCCAACGGTGGCTCGGGGGTCCAATGGGGCCATGTCTGATGTTTCCAAACCGAGTTCAAATATCCAACAGAGACAAATCCTATCTATCCAACGGTGGCTCGGGGGTCCAATGTCACTGTTTCGGGCCAATTTTCCCTCCCACCCTTTTTCTAAGCTTTCCTCTCTCTCTCTCTCCCTATGTCTGCCTCTGGCTCAATTTAGGGCTTTATTCCCTCCCACCCTTTTTTTAGCTTTCCTCTCTCTCTCTCTCTCTCTCTCACTCCCTATGTCTGCCTCTGGCTCTACTCATGTTTCCAAACCGAGTTCAAATTTCCAACAGAGACAAATCCTATCTATCCAACGGTGGCTCGGGGGTCCAATGGGGCCATGTCTCATGTTTCCAAACCGAGTTCAAATATCCAACAGAGACAAATCCTATCTATCCAACGGTGGCTCGGGGGTCCAATGGGGCCATGTCTGATGTTTCCAAACCGAGTTCAAATATCCAACAGAGACAAATCCTATCTATCCAACGGTGGCTCGGGGGTCCAATGTCACTGTTTCGGGCCAATTTTCCCTCCCACCCTTTTTCTAAGCTTTCCTCTCTCTCTCTCTCCCTATGTCTGCCTCTGGCTCAATTTAGGGCTTTATTCCCTCCCACCCTTTTTTTAGCTTTCCTCTCTCTCTCTCTCTCACTCCCTATGTCTGCCTCTGGCTCTACTCATGTTTCCAAACCGAGTTCAAATGTCCAACAGAGACAAATCCTATCTATCCAACGGTGGCTCGGGGGTCCAATGGGGCCATGTCTCATGTTTCCAAACCGAGTTCAAATATCCAACAGAGACAAATCCTATCTATCCAACGGTGGCTCGGGGGTCCAATGGGGCCATGTCTGATGTTTCCAAACCGAGTTCAAATATCCAACAGAGACAAATCCTATCTATCCAACGGTGGCTCGGGGGTCCAATGTCACTGTTTCGGGCCAATTTTCCCTCCCACCCTTTTTCTAAGCTTTCCTCTCTCTCTCTCTCTCTCTCTCTCTCCCTATGTCTGCCTCTGGCTCAATTTAGGGCTTTATTCCCTCCCACCTTTTCTCTCTCTCTCTCTCTCTCTCTCTCTCTCTCTCTCTCTCTCTCTCTCTCTCTCTCTCTCTCTCTCTCTCTCTCTCACTCGCCCTATCGTCACGAGGAGCCGATGGGGCCCGACGTTGCCTGTTTCGGAGGGCTGTGGGGCTCCTGTGTCTACCTCGCACTTGGAAAAAGTTGACGGCTCGAGTTTAAAATCGAGACCATTTCCATCTGTCCAACCGTCACGAGGAGCCGATATGGCCCGTCGTTGCCTGTTTCGGAGGGCTGTGGGGCTCCGGTGTCTACCTGGCACTTGGAAAAAGTTGACGGCTCGAGTTTAAAATCGAGACCATTTCCATCTGTCCAACCGTCACGAGGAGCCGATATGGCCCGTCGTTGCCTGTTTCGGAGGGCTGTGGGGCTCCGGTGTCTACCTGGCACTTGGAAAAAGTTGACGGCTCGAGTTTAAAATCGAGACCATTTCCATTTGTCCAACCGTCACGAGGAGCCGATCGGGCCCGACGTTGCCTGTTTCGGAGGGCTGTGGGGCTCCTGTGTCTACCTCGCACTTGGAAAAAGTTGACGGCTCGAGTTTAAAATCGAGACCATTTTCATCTGTCCAACCGTCACGAGGAGCCGATCGGGCCCGACGTTGCCTGTTTCGGATGGCTGTGGGGCTCCTGTGTCTACCTGGCACTTGGAAAAAGTTGACGGCTCGAGTTTAAAATCGAGACCATTTCCATCTGTCCAACAGTCACGAGGAGCCGATCGGGCCCGACGTTGCCTGTTTCGGAGGGCCTCGGGGCTCCTGTGTCTACCTCGCACTTGGAAAAAGTTGACGGCTCGAGTTTAAAATCGAGACCGTTTCCATTTGTCCAACCGTCACGAGGAGCCGATCGGGCCCGACGTTGCCTGTTTCGGAGGGCTGTGGGGCTCCTGTGTCTACCTCGCACTTGGAAAAAGTTGACGGCTCGAGTTTAAAATCGAGACCATTTCCATCTGTCCAACCGTCACGAGGAGCCGATATGGCCCGTCGTTGCCTGTTTCGGAGGGCTGTGGGGCTCCGGTGTCTACCTGGCACTTGGAAAAAGTTGACGGCTCGAGTTTAAAATCGAGACCATTTCCATCTGTCCAACCGTCACGAGGAGCCGATCGGGCCCGACGTTGCCTGTTTCGGAGGGCCTCGGGGCTCCTGTGTCTACCTCGCACTTGGAAAAAGTTGACGGCTCGAGTTTAAAATCGAGACCATTTCCATCTGTCCAACCGTCACGAGGAGCCGATATGGCCCGTCGTTGCCTGTTTCGGAGGGCTGTGGGGCTCCCGTGTCTACCTCGCACTTGGAAAAAGTTGACGGCTCGAGTTTAAAATCGAGACCATTTCCATCTGTCCAACCGTCACGAGGAGCCGATCGGGCCCGACGTTGCCTGTTTCGGAGGGCCTCGGGGCTCCTGTGTCTACCTCGCACTTGGAAAAAGTTGACGGCTCGAGTTTAAAATCGAGACCATTTCCATTTGTCCAACCGTCACGAGGAGCCGATCGGGCCCGACGTTGCCTGTTTCGGAGGGTTGTGGGGCTCCCGTGTCGACCTGGCACTTGGAAAAAGTTGACGGCTCGAGTTTAAAATCGAGACCTTTTCCATCTGTCCAACCGTCACGAGGAGCCGATCGGGCCCGACGTTGCCTGTTTCGGAGGGCCTCGGGGCTCCTGTGTCTACCTCGCACTTGGAAAAAGTTGACGGCTCGAGTTTAAAATCGAGACCATTTCCATCTGTCCAACCGTCACGAGGAGCCGATCGGGCCCGACGTTGCCTGTTTCGGAGGGCTGTGGGGCTCCTGTGTCTACCTCGCACTTGGAAAAAGTTGACGGCTCGAGTTTAAAATCGAGACCATTTCCATCTGTCCAACCGTCACGAGGAGCCGATCGGGCCCGACGTTGCCTGTTTCGGAGGGCTGTGGGGCTCCCGTGTCCACCTGGCACTTAGAAAAAGTAGACGGCTCGAGTTTAAAATCGAGACCGTTTCCATCTGTCCAACCGTCACGAGGAGCCGATATGGCCCGTCGTTGCCTGTTTCGGATGGCCTCCGGGCTCCCGTGTCTACCTGGCACTTGGAAAAAGTAGACGGCTCGAGTTTAAAATCGAGACCGTTTTCATCTGTCCAACCGTCACGAGGAGCCGATCGGGCCCGACGTTGCCTGTTTCGGAGGGCTGTGGGGCTCCGGTGTCTACCTGGCACTTGGAAAAGTAGACGGCTCGAGTTTAAAATCGAGACCGTTTTCATCTGTCCAACCGTCACGAGGAGCCGATATGGCCCGTCGTTGCCTGTTTCGGATGGCCTCCGGGCTCCTGTGTCTACCTGGCACTTGGAAAAAGTTGACGGCTCGAGTTTAAAATCGAGACCATTTTCATCTGTCCAACCGTCACGAGGAGCCGATGGGGCCCGTCGTTGCCTGTTTCGGAGGGCTGTGGGGCTCCGGTGTCTACCTGGCACTTGGAAAAAGTTGACGGCTCGAGTTTAAAATCGAGACCATTTTCATCTGTCCAACCGTCACGAGGAGCCGATGGGGCCCGTCGTTGCCTGTTTCGGAGGGCTGTGGGGCTCCGGTGTCCACCTGGCACTTGGAAAAAGTTGACGGCTCGAGTTTAAAATCGAGACCATTTCCATCTGTCCAACCGTCACGAGGAGCCGATATGGCCCGTCGTTGCCTGTTTCGGAGGGCTGTGGGGCTCCTGTGTCTACCTGGCACTTGGAAAAAGTTGACGGCTCGGGTTTAAAATCGAGACCATTTCCATCTGTCCAACCGTCACGAGGAGCCGATATGGCCCGTCGTTGCCTGTTTCGGATGGCCTCCGGGCTCCCGTGTCTACCTGGCACTTGGAAAAAGTTGACGGCTCGAGTTTAAAATCGAGACCATTTTCATCTGTCCAACCGTCACGAGGAGCCGATCGGGCCCGACGTTGCCTGTTTCGGAGGGCTGTGGGGCTCCGGTGTCTACCTGGCACTTGGAAAAAGTAGACGGCTCGAGTTTAAAATCGAGACCGTTTTCATCTGTCCAACCGTCACGAGGAGCCGATCGGGCCCGACGTTGCCTGTTTCGGAGGGCTGTGGGGCTCCCGTGTCCACCTGGCACTTGGAAAAAGTAGACGGCTCGAGTTTAAAATCGAGACCGTTTCCATCTGTCCAACCGTCACGAGGAGCCGATCGGGCCCGACGTTGCCTGTTTCGGAGGGCTGTGGGGCTCCGGTGTCTACCTGGCACTTGGAAAAAGTAGACGGCTCGAGTTTAAAATCGAGACCGTTTCCATCTGTCCAACCGTCACGAGGAGCCGATATGGCCCGTCGTTGCCTGTTTCGGATGGCTGTGGGGCTCCCGTGTCTACCTGGCACTTGGAAAAAGTTGACGGCTCGAGTTTAAAATCGAGACCGTTTTCATCTGTCCAACCGTCACGAGGAGCCGATCGGGCCCGACGTTGCCTGTTTCGGAGGGCTGTGGGGCTCCGGTGTCTACCTGGCACTTGGAAAAAGTTGACGGCTCGAGTTTAAAATCGAGACCGTTTTCATCTGTCCAACCGTCACGAGGAGCCGATCGGGCCCGACGTTGCCTGTTTCGGAGGGCTGTGGGGCTCCGGTGTCTACCTGGCACTTGGAAAAAGTTGACGGCTCGAGTTTAAAATCGAGACCGTTTCCATCTGTCCAACCGTCACGAGGAGCCGATATGGCCCGTCGTTGCCTGTTTCGGAGGGCCTCGGGGCTCCTGTGTCTACCTCGCACTTGGAAAAAGTTGACGGCTCGAGTTTAAAATCGAGACCATTTCCATCTGTCCAACCGTCACGAGGAGCCGATATGGCCCGTCGTTGCCTGTTTCGGAGGGCTGTGGGGCTCCGGTGTCTACCTGGCACTTGGAAAAAGTTGACGGCTCGAGTTTAAAATCGAGACCGTTTCCATCTGTCCAACCGTCACGAGGAGCCGATATGGCCCGTCGTTGCCTGTTTCGGAGGGCTGTGGGGCTCCGGTGTCTACCTGGCACTTGGAAAAAGTTGACGGCTCGAGTTTAAAATCGAGACAGTTTTCATCTGTCCAACCGTCACGAGGAGCCGATCGGGCCCGACGTTGCCTGTTTCGGAGGGCTGTGGGGCTCCCGTGTCTACCTGGCACTTGGAAAAAGTAGACGGCTCGAGTTTAAAATCGAGACCGTTTTCATCTGTCCAACCGTCACGAGGAGCCGATCGGGCCCGACGTTGCCTGTTTCGGATGGCTGTGGGGCTCCCGTGTCTACCTGGCACTTGGAAAAAGTTGACGGCTCGAGTTTAAAATCGAGACCGTTTCCATCTGTCCAACCGTCACGAGGAGCCGATCGGGCCCGACGTTGCCTGTTTCGGAGGGCTGTGGGGCTCCCGTGTTACCTCGCACTTGGAAAAGTTGACGGCTCGAGTTTAAAATCGAGACCGTTTTCATCTGTCCAACCGTCACGAGGAGCCGATCGGGCCCGACGTTGCCTGTTTCGGAGGGCTGTGGGGCTCCGGTGTCTACCTGGCACTTGGAAAAAGTTGACGGCTCGAGTTTAAAATCGAGACCGTTTCCATCTGTCCAACCGTCACGAGGAGCCGATATGGCCCGTCGTTGCCTGTTTCGGAGGGCTGTGGGGCTCCGGTGTCTACCTGGCACTTGGAAAAAGTTGACGGCTCGAGTTTAAAATCGAGACCGTTTTCATCTGTCCAACCGTCACGAGGAGCCGATCGGGCCCGACGTTGCCTGTTTCGGAGGGCTGTGGGGCTCCGTGTCTACCTGGCACTTGGAAAAAGTTGACGGCTCGAGTTTAAAATCGAGACAGTTTTCATCTGTCCAACCGTCACGAGGAGCCGATCGGGCCCGACGTTGCCTGTTTCGGAGGGCTGTGGGGCTCCCGTGTCCACCTGGCACTTGGAAAAAGTTGACGGCTCGAGTTTAAAATCGAGACCATTTCCATCTGTCCAACCGTCACGAGGAGCCGATAGGGCCCGTCGTTGCCTGTTTCGGAGGGCTGTGGGGCTCCGGTGTCTACCTGGCACTTGGAAAAAGTTGACGGCTCGAGTTTAAAATCGAGACCAGTTTCCATCTGTCCAACCGTCACGAGGAGCCGATAGGGCCCGTACGTTGCCTGTTTCGGAGGGCTGTGGGGCTCCGGTGTCTACCTGGCACTTGGAAAAAGTTGACGGCTCGAGTTTAAAATCGAGGACCGTTTCCATCTGTCCAACCGTCACGAGGAGCCGATCGGGCCCGACGTTGCCTGTTTCGGAGGGCTGTGGGGCTCCCTGTGTCTACCTGGCACTTGGAAAAAGTAGACGGCTCGAGTTTAAAATCGAGACCGTTTCCATCCTGTCCAACCGTCACGAGGAGCCGATATGGCCCGTCGTTGCCTGTTTCGGATGGCCTCCGGGCTCCCGTGTCTACCTGGCACTTGGAAAAAGTTGACGGCTCGAGTTTTAAAATCGAGACCGTTTTCATCTGTCCAACCGTCACGAGGAGCCGATCGGCCCGACGTTGCCTGTTTCGGAGGGCTGTGGGGCTCCCGTGTCTACCTGGCACTTGGAAAAAGTAGACGGCTCGAGTTTAAAATCGAGACCGTTTTCATCTGTCCAACCGTCACGAGGAGCCGATATGGGCCCGTCGTTGCCTGTTTCGGATGGCCTCCGGGGCTCCCTGTGTCTACCTGGCACTTGGAAAAGTAGACGGCTCGAGTTTAAAATCGAGACCGTTTTCATCTGTCCAACCGTCACGAGGAGCCGATCGGGCCCGACGTTGCCTGTTTCTGGTAGGGCTGTGGGGCTCCGGTGTCTACCTGGCACTTGGAAAAGTTGACGGCTCGAGTTTAAAATCGAGACCATTTTCATCTGTCCAACCGTCACGAGGAGCCGATGGGCCCGACGTTGCCTGTTCGGAGCGCTGTGGGCTCCGGTGTCCACCTGGCACTTGGAAAAAGTTGACGGCTCGAGTTTAAAATCGAGACCATTCCATCTGTCCAACCGTCACGAGGAGCCGATATGGCCCGTCGTTGCCTGTTTCGGAGGCTGTGGGGCTCCTGTGTCTACCTGGCACTTGGAAAAAGTTGACGGCTCGGGTTTATCTTTAGTGTTGGACAGAGAACTCAGTCTCGTTTAACACAAGCTCTTCAACTTTTTCCAAGTGCGAGGTAGACACAGGAGCCCCGAGGCCCTCCGAAACAGGCAACGTCGGGCCCGTCGGCTCTCTGTGACGTTTGACAGAATGGAAATGGTCTCGATTTTAAACACGAGCCGTCAACTTTTTCCAATGCGAGGTAGACACAGGAGCCCGAGGCCTCCGAAACAGGCAACGTCGGGCCCGATCGGCTCCCCGTGACGGTTGGACAGATGGAAATGGTCTCGATTTTAAACACGAGCCGTCAACTTTTTCCAAGTGCGAGGTAGACACAGGAGCCCCGAGGCCCTCCGAAACAGGCAACGTCGGGCCCGATCGGCTCCTCGTGACGGTTGGACAGATGGAAATGGTCTCGATTTTAAACACGAGCGTTCAACTTTTTCCAAGTGCCAATTGGACACAGGAGCCCCGAGGCCCTCCGAAACAGGCAACGTTGGGCCCGATCGGCTCCCCGTGACGGTTGGACAATGGAAATGGTCTCGATTTTAAACCGAGCCGTCACTTTTTCCAAGTGCGAGTAGACACAGGAGCCGAGGCCCTCCGAAACAGGCAACGTCGGGCCCGATCGGCTCCTCGTGACGGTTAGACAGATGGAAATGGTCTCGATTTTAAACACGAGCGTCAACTTTTTCCAAGTGCGAGGTAGACACAGGAGCCCCGAGCCCCTCCGAAACAGGCAACGTCGGGCCCGATCGGCTCCTCGTGACGGTTGGACAGATGGAAATGGTCTCGATTTTAAACACGAGCCGTCAACTTTTTCCAAGTGCGAGGTAGACACAGGAGCCCCGAGGCCCTCCAAACAGGCAACGTCGGGCCGATCGGCTCCTCGTGACGGTTGGACAGATGGAAATGGTCCGATTTTAAACACGAGCCGTTCAACTTTTTCCAAGTGCAGGTAGACCAGGAGCCCCCGACCCTCGAAAAAGGCAACGTCGGCCCGTCGGCTCCTCGTGACGGTTGGACAATGGAAATGGTCTCGATTTTAAACACGAGCCGTCAACTTTTTCCAAGTGCGAGGTAGACACAGGAGCCCCGACGGCCCTCCAAAACAGGCAACTTCGGGCCCGATCGGCTCCTCTGTACGGTTGGACAGATGAAATGGTCTCGATTTTAAACACGAGCGTTCAACTTTTTCCAAGTGCGAGTAGACACAGGAGCCCCGAGGCCCTCCAGAAACAGGCAACGTCGGGCCCGATCGGCTCCCGTGACGGTTGGACAGATGAAATGGTCTCGATTTTAAACACGAGCCGTCAACTTTTTCCAAGTGCGAGGTAGACACAGGAGCCCCGAGGCCCTCCGAAACAGGCAACGTCGGGCCCGATCGTCCCCTCGTGACGGTTGGACAGATGGAAATGGTCTCGATTTTAAACACGAGCCGTTAAACTTTTTCCAAGTGCGATGACACAGGAGCCCCGAGGCCCTCCAACAGGCAACGTCGGGCCCGATCGGCTCCTCGTGACGGTTGACAGATGGAAATGGTCTCGATTTTAACACGAGCGTTCAACTTTTTCCAAGTGCGAGTAGGACACAGGAGCCCCGAGCCCTCCGAAAACGGCAACGTCGGGCCCGATCGGCTCCCCGTGACGGTTGACAGATGGAAATGGTCTCGATTTTAAACACGAGCCGTCACTTTTTCCAAGTGCAGGTAGCACAGGAGCCCCACGGCCCTCCGAAACAGGCAACTCGGGCACGATCGGCTCCTCCGTGACGGTTACAGATGGAAATGGTCTCGATTTTAAACACGAGCGTTCAACTTTTTCCAAGTGCGAGGTAGACACAGGAGCCCCGACGCCTCCGAAACAGGCAACGTGGCCCGTCGCTCCTCGTGACGGTTGACAGATGGAAATGGTCTCGATTTTAAACACGAGCCGTCAACTTTTTCCAAGTGCGAGGTAGACACAGGAGCCCCAGGCCTCCAAAACAGGCAACGTCGGGCCGATCGGCTCCTCGTGACGGTTGGACAGATGGAAATGGTCTCGATTTTTAAACACGGCGTTCAACTTTTTCCAAGTGCGAGGTAGACACAGGAGCCCCGAGCCCCTCCGAAACAGGCAACGTCGGCCTGATCGGCTCCTCGTGACGGTTGGACAGATGGAAATGGTCTCGATTTTAACACGAGCCGTCAACTTTTTCCAAGTGCGAGGTAGACACAGGAGCCCCGAGCCTCCGAAACAGGCAACGTCGGGCCGATCGCTCCTCGTGACGGTTGGACAGATGGAAATGGTCTCGATTTTAAACACGAGCGTTCAACTTTTTCCAAGTGCGAGGTGACACGGAGCCCCGAGCCCTCCGAAACAGGCAACGTCGGGCCCGATCGGCTCCTCGTGACGGTTGGCAATGGAAATGGTCTCGATTTTAAACACGAGCCGTCAACTTTTTCATGCGAGTGACACAGGAGCCCCGAGGCCCTCCAAAACAGGCAACGTCGGGCCCGATCGGCTCCTCGTGCGGTTGGACAGATGGAAATGGTCTCGATTTTAAACACGAGCCGTTCAACTTTTTCCAATGCGAGGTAGACACGGAGCCCCGAGGCCCTCCGAACAGGCAACGTCGGCCCCGATCGGCTCCCTGACGGTTGGACAGATGAAATGGTCTCGATTTTAAACACGAGCCTTCAACACTTTTTCCAAGTGCGAGGTAGACACAGGAGCCCCGAGCCCCTCCGAAACAGGCAACGTCGGGCCCGTCGCTCCTCGTGACGGTTGGACAGATGGAAATGGTCTCGATTTTAAACAGCAGCTTAACTTTTTCCAAGGTCAATTGACACAGGAGCCCCGACCCTCCGAAACAGGCAACTGGGCCCGATCGGCTCCTCCGTGACGGTTGGACAAATGAAATGGTCTCGATTTTAAACACGAGCCGTCTACTTTTTCCAAGTGCGATGTAGACACCGGAGCCCCACGGCCCTCCGAAACAGGCAACGTCGGGCCCGATCGCTCCTCGTGACGGTTGACAGATGGAAATGGTCTCGATTTTAAACACGAGCGTTCAACTTTTTCCAAGTGCATGGACACAGGAGCCCCGAGGCCCTCCGAACAGGCAACTCGGGCCCGATCGGCTCCCCGTGACGGTTGGACAAATGGAAATGGTCTCGATTTTAAACACGAGCCGTCTACTTTTTCCAAGTGCGAGGTAGACACAGGAGCCCCGCGGCCCTCCGAACAGGCACGTCGGTCCCGATCGGCTCCTCGTGACGGTTGAACAGATGGAATGGTCTCGATTTTAAACACGAGCCGTCAACTTTTTCCAAGTGCGAGGTAGACACAGGAGCCCAGAGGCCCTCCGAAACAGGCAACGTCGGGCCCATCGGCTCTCGTGACGGTTGGACAGATGGAAATGGTCTCGATTTTAAACCACGAGCGTCAACTTTTTCCAATTGCGAGTAGCACAGGAGCCCCGAGGCCCTCCGAAACAGGCAACGTCGGGCCCGATCGGCTCCTCGTGACGGTTGGACAGATGGAAATGGTCTCGATTTTAAACACGGGGTTCAACTTTTTCCAAGTGCGAGGTAGACACAGGAGCCCCGAGCCCCTCCGAAACAGGCAACGTCGGGCCCGATCGGCTCCTCTGACTGTTGACAGATGGAAATGGTCTCGATTTAAACACAGCTTTCAACTTTTCCAAGTGCATGGACACAGGAGCCCCGAGGCCCTCCGAAACAGGCATCGGGCCCGATCGGCTCCCCGTGACGGTTGGACAGATGGAAATGGTCTCGATTTTAAACACGAGCGTTCAACTTTTTCCAAGTGCGAGGTAGACACAGGAGCCCCGAGCCCCTCCAAAACAGGCAACGTCGGGCCCAATCGGCTCCCCGTGACGGTTGGACAGATGGAAATGGTCTCGATTTTAAACACGAGCGTTCAACTTTTTCCAAGTGCGAGGTAGACACAGGAGCCCCACGGCCTCCGAAACAGGCAACGTCGGCCCAATCGGCTCCTCGTGACGGTTGGCAAATGGAAAGTGGTCTCGATTTTAAACG
>NW_024060015.1:0-10000 GCF_016432855.1 Salvelinus namaycush
TCATATAAAACATTACTCTGACTAGACTAGATAAGCTACCTTGGATCATCTAAACATTACCTGACTAGATACTACCTGGAGTCAGTATAAAGCATTACTCTGACTAGACTATAACTACCTGGAGTCATAGAAACATTACTCTGACTAGACTAGATACTACCTGGAGTCATATAAAACATTACTCTGACTAGACGACCTTGAGTCATAATAAACCATACTCTGACTAGACAACTACCTGGAGTCATATAAAACATTACTCTGACTAGATAACTACCTGGAGTCATATAAAACATTACTCTGACTAGATAACTACCTGGAGTCATATAAAACATTACTCTGACTAGATAACTACCTGGAGTCATATAAAACATTACTCTGACTAGATACTACCTGGCGTCCATATAAAGCTTAACTCTGACTAGATAACTACCTGGAGTCATATAAAACATTACCGTGACTAGATAACTACCTGGAGTCATATAAAACATTACTCTGACTAGATAACTACCTGGAGTCATATAAAACATTACTCTGACTAGATAACTACCTGGAGTCATATAAAACATTACTCTGACTAGATAACTACCTGGAGTCATATAAAACATTACTCTGACTAGACTAGATAACTACCTGGAGTCATATAAAACATTACTCTGACTAGATAACTACCTGGAGTCATATAAAACATTACTCTGACTAGATAACTACCTGGAGTCATATAAAACATTACTCTGACTAGATAACTACCTGGAGTCATATAAAACATTACTCTGACTAGATAACTACCTGGAGTCATATAAAACATTACTCTGACTAGATAACTACCTGGAGTCATATAAAACATTACTCTGACTAGATAACTACCTGGAGTCATATAAAACATTACTCTGACTAGATAACTACCTGGAGTCATATAAAACATTACTCTGACTAGATAACTACCTGGAGTCATATAAAACATTACTCTGACTAGACTAGATAACTACCTGGAGTCATATAAAACATTACTCTGACTAGACTAGATAACTACCTGGAGTCATATAAAACATTACTCTGACTAGATAACTACCTGGAGTCATATAAAACATTACTCTGACTAGACTAGATAACTACCTGGAGTCATATAAAACATTACTCTGACTAGATAACTACCTGGAGTCATATAAAACATTACTCTGACTAGACTAGATAACTACCTGGAGTCATATAAAACATTACTCTGACTAGATAACTACCTGGAGTCATATAAAACATTACTCTGACTAGATAACTACCTGGAGTCATATAAAACATTACTCTGACTAGATAACTACCTGGAGTCATATAAAACATTACTCTGACTAGATAACTACCTGGAGTCATATAAAACATTACTCTGACTAGACTAGATAACTACCTGGAGTCATATAAAACATTACTCTGACTAGATAACTACCTGGAGTCATATAAAACATTACTCTGACTAGATAACTACCTGGAGTCATATAAAACATTACTCTGACTAGATAACTACCTGGAGTCATATAAAACATTACTCTGACTATAGATAACTACCTGGAGTCATATAAAACATTACTCTGACTAGATAACTACCTGGAGTCATATAAAACATTACTCTGACTAGATAACTACCTGGAGTCATATAAAACATTACTCTGACTAGATAACTACCTGGAGTCATATAAAACATTACTCTGACTAGATAACTACCTGGAGTCATATAAAACATTACTCTGACTAGATAACTACCTGGAGTCATATAAAACATTACTCTGACTAGATAACTACCTGGAGTCATATAAAACATTACTCTGACTAGATAACTACCTGGAGTCATATAAAACATTACTCTGACTAGATAACTACCTGGAGTCATATAAAACATTACTCTGACTAGATAACTACCTGGAGTCATATAAAACATTACTCTGACTAGATAACTACCTGGAGTCATATAAAACATTACTCTGACTAGATAACTACCTGGAGTCATATAAAACATTACTCTGACTAGATAACTACCTGGAGTCATATAAAACATTACTCTGACTAGATAACTACCTGGAGTCATATAAAACATTACTCTGACTAGATAACTACCTGGAGTCATATAAAACATTACTCTGACTAGATAACTACCTGGAGTCATATAAAACATTACTCTGACTAGATAACTACCTGGAGTCATATAAAACATTACTCTGACTAGATAACTACCTGGAGTCATATAAAACATTACTCTGACTAGATAACTACCTGGAGTCATATAAAACATTACTCTGACTAGATAACTACCTGGAGTCATATAAAACATTACTCTGACTAGACTAGATAACTACCTGGAGTCATATAAAACATTACTCTGACTAGATAACTACCTGGAGTCATATAAAACATTACTCTGACTAGATAACTACCTGGAGTCATATAAAACATTACTCTGACTAGATAACTACCTGGAGTCATATAAAACATTACTCTGACTAGACTAGATAACTACCTGGAGTCATATAAAACATTACTCTGACTAGATAACTACCTGGAGTCATATAAAACATTACTCTGACTAGATAACTACCTGGAGTCATATAAAACATTACTCTGACTAGATAACTACCTGGAGTCATATAAAACATTACTCTGACTAGATAACTACCTGGAGTCATATAAAACATTACTCTGACTAGATAACTACCTGGAGTCATATAAAACATTACTCTGACTAGATAACTACCTGGAGTCATATAAAACATTACTCTGACTAGATAACTACCTGGAGTCATATAAAACATTACTCTGACTAGATAACTACCTGGAGTCATATAAAACATTACTCTGACTAGACTAGATAACTACCTGGAGTCATATAAAACATTACTCTGACTAGACTAGATAACTACATGGAGTCATATAAAACATTACTCTGACTAGATAACTACCTGGAGTCATATAAAACATTACTCTGACTAGATAACTACCTGGAGTCATATAAAACATTACTCTGACTAGACTAGATAACTACCTGGAGTCATATACAACATTACTCTGACTAGACTAGATAACTACCTGGAGTCATATAAAACATTACTCTGACTAGATAACTACCTGGAGTCATATAAAACATTACTCTGACTAGATAACTACCTGGAGTCATATAAAACATTACTCTGACTAGACTAGATAACTACCTGGAGTCATATACAACATTACTCTGACTAGACTAGATAACTACCTGGAGTCATATAAAACATTACTCTGACTAGATAACTACCTGGAGTCATATACAACATTACTCTGACTAGATAACTACCTGGAGTCATATAAAACATTACTCTGACTAGACTAGATAACTACCTGGAGTCATATAAAACATTACTCTGACTAGACTAGATAACTACCTGGAGTCATATAAAACATTACTCTGACTAGATAACTACCTGGAGTCATATAAAACATTACTCTGACTAGATAACTACCTGGAGTCAAATAAAACATTACTCTGACTAGATAACTACCTGGAGTCATATAAAACATTACTCTGACTAGATAACTACCTGGAGTCATATAAAACATTACTCTGACTAGACTAGATAACTACATGGAGTCATATAAAACATTACTCTGACTAGATAACTACCTGGAGTCACATAAAACATTACTCTGACTAGATAACTACCTGGAGTCATATAAAACATTACTCTGACTAGATAACTACCTGGAGTCATATAAAACATTACTCTGACTAGATAACTACCTGGAGTCATATAAAACATTACTCTGACTAGACTAGATAACTACCTGGAGTCATATAAAACATTACTCTGACTAGACTAGATAACTACCTGGAGTCATATAAAACATTACTCTGACTAGATAACTACCTGGAGTCATATAAAACATTACTCTGACTAGATAACTACCTGGAGTCATATACAACATTACTCTGACTAGATAACTACCTGGAGTCATATAAAACATTACTCTGACTAGACTAGATAACTACCTGGAGTCATATAAAACATTACTCTGACTAGACTAGATAACTACCTGGAGTCATATAAAACATTACTCTGACTAGATAACTACCTGGAGTCATATAAAACATTACTCTGACTATACTAGATAACTACCTGGAGTCATATAAAACATTACTCTGACTAGATAACTACCTGGAGTCATATAAAACATTACTCTGACTAGATAACTACCTGGAGTCATATAAAACATTACTCTGACTAGACTAGATAACTACCTGGAGTCATATAAAACATTACTCTGACTAGATAACTACCTGGAGTCATATAAAACATTACTCTGACTAGATAACTACCTGGAGTCATATAAAACATTACTCTGACTAGATAACTACCTGGAGTCATATAAAACATTACTCTGACTAGATAACTACCTGGAGTCATATAAAACATTACTCTGACTAGATAACTACCTGGAGTCATATAAAACATTACTCTGACTAGATAACTACCTGGAGTCATATAAAACATTACTCTGACTAGATAACTACCTGGAGTCATATAAAACATTACTCTGACTAGATAACTACCTGGAGTCATATAAAACATTACTCTGACTAGATAACTACCTGGAGTCATATAAAACATTACTCTGACTAGATAACTACCTGGAGTCATATAAAACATTACTCTGACTAGATAACTACCTGGAGTCATATAAAACATTACTCTGACTAGATACCTACCTGGAGTCATATAAAACATTACTCTGACTAGATAACTACCTGGAGTCATATAAAACATTACTCTGACTAGATAACTACCTGGAGTCATATAAAACATTACTCTGACTAGATAACTACCTGGAGTCATATAAAACATTACTCTGACTAGATAACTACCTGGAGTCATATAAAACATTACTCTGACTAGATAACTACATGGAGTCATATAAAACATTACTCTGACTAGACTAGATAACTACCTGGAGTCATATAAAACATTACTCTGACTAGATAACTACCTGGAGTCATATAAAACATTACTCTGACTAGATAACTACCTGGAGTCATATAAAACATTACTCTGACTAGATAACTACCTGGAGTCATATAAAACATTACTCTGACTAGATAACTACCTGGAGTCATATAAAACATTACTCTGACTAGACTAGATAACTACATGGAGTCATATAAAACATTACTCTGACTAGATAACTACCTGGAGTCATATAAAACATTACTCTGACTAGATAACTACCTGGAGTCATATAAAACATTACTCTGACTAGATAACTACCTGGAGTCATATAAAACATTACTCTGACTAGATACCTACCTGGAGTCACATAAAACATTACTCTGACTAGATAACTACCTGGAGTCATATAAAACATTACTCTGACTAGATAACTACCTGGAGTCATATAAAACATTACTCTGACTAGATAACTACCTGGAGTCATATAAAACATTACTCTGACTAGATAACTACCTGGAGTCATATAAAACATTACTCTGACTAGACTAGATAACTACCTGGAGTCATATAAAACATTACTCTGACTAGACTAGATAACTACATGGAGTCATATAAAACATTACTCTGACTAGATAACTACCTGGAGTCATATACAACATTACTCTGACTAGATAACTACATGGAGTCATATAAAACATTACTCTGACTAGACTAGATAACTACCTGGAGTCATATACAACATTACTCTGACTAGACTAGATAACTACCTGGAGTCATATAAAACATTACTCTGACTAGATAACTACCTGGAGTCATATACAACATTACTCTGACTAGATAACTACCTGGAGTCATATAAAACATTATTCTGACTAGACTAGATAACTACCTGGAGTCATATAAAACATTACTCTGACTAGACTAGATAACTACCTGGAGTCATATAAAACATTACTCTGACTAGATAACTACCTGGAGTCATATAAAACATTACTCTGACTAGATAACTACCTGGAGTCAAATAAAACATTACTCTGACTAGATAACTACCTGGAGTCATATAAAACATTACTCTGACTAGATAACTACCTGGAGTCATATAAAACATTACTCTGACTAGACTAGATAACTACATGGAGTCATATAAAACATTACTCTGACTAGATAACTACCTGGAGTCACATAAAACATTACTCTGACTAGATAACTACCTGGAGTCATATAAAACATTACTCTGACTAGATAACTACCTGGAGTCATATAAAACATTACTCTGACTAGATAACTACCTGGAGTCATATAAAACATTACTCTGACTAGGCTAGATAACTACCTGGAGTCATATAAAACATTACTCTGACTAGACTCTTTCATTCTCCATCCCTCCACCTCTCTCTCATCCACCATCCCACCACCTCTCTCTCATCCTCCACCTCTCTCTCATCCTCCACCTCTCTCTCATCCTCCATTCCTCCACCTCTCTCTCATCCTCCACCTCTCTCTCATCCTCCACCTCTCTCTCATCCTCCATTCCTCCACCTCTCTCTCATCCTCCACCTCTCTCTCATCCTCCACCTCTCTCTCATTCTCCATCCCTCCACCTCTCTCTCATCCTCCACCTCTCTCTCATCCTCCATCCCTCCACCCCTCTCTCATCCTCCACCTCTCTCTCATTCTCCATCCCTCCACCTCTCTCTCATCCTCCACCTCTCTCTCATCCTCCACCTCTCTCTCATCCACCATCCCTCCACCTCTCTCTCATCCTCCACCTCTCTCTCATCCTCCACCTCTCTCTCATCCTCCATCCCTCCACCCCTCTCTCATCCTCCTCCTCTCTCTCATTCTCCATTCCTCCAAGTAAATTAACGGGGCTTTATTGGCATGGGAAACATTTTGTTTACATTGCCGAAGCAAGTGAAATAGATAATAAACAAAAGTGGAAATAAACAATATAAAATGAACAGTAAACATTACACTCACAGAGGTTCCAAAAGCAGTAGAGACATTTCAAATGTCATATTATAGCTATGTACTCTCTCTCTATCTCATCCCCCTCTCTCTCTCTCTCTTCCTCCGTTTTATCCCTCTTCACTAATCAACCAACCCAATTACCCAGATGCCCCAGCACCACCTCCCTACGGGAGTTCCGCAGGGCCAAAAAGCACCAGCAGTGACTGACGCTAATTTGGATGACTTTTTGCCCTGTTTTTAACTACCGCTGTTTTCTCTCCCTCTCTGTTCTCGTCTCATGTGATGATAGAAGGAGCGCAGATACAGAAAAATTAGAGATGAGGTGTCAGATTAATGCTATGTAATTGGAGCGTTAGAAGGAGGGGAGACAAGAGAGGGAGGGGAGGAAGGGGAGAGGGGGAAGGAGAGAGGGAGGGGAGGAAGGAGAGAGGGAGAGGAGGAAGGAGAGAGGGAGGGGAGGAAGGAGAGAGGGGGAAGGAGAGAGGGAGGGGAGGAAGGAGAGAGGGAGAGGAGGAAGGAGAGAGGGAGGGGAGGAAGGAGAGAGGGAGGGGAGGGGAGGAAGGAGAGAGGGAGGGGAGGAAGGAGAGAGGGAGAGGAGGAAGGAGAGAGGGAGGGGAGGAAGGAGAGAGGGAGGGGAGGGGAGGAAGGAGAGAGGGAGGGGAGGAAGGAGAGAGGGAGAGGAGGAAGGAGAGAGGGAGGGGAGGAAGGAGAGAGGGAGAGGAGGAAGGAGAGAGGGAGGGAGGGGAGGAAGGAGGGGAGACAAGAGAGGGAGTTGAGAGAGGTAAAGAGGGTGCTACAAGGCCATGGATTTGATTGGCTAACTAAGTGGCTCAGTTTGACCTCTAACCCCTGTGTGATGTGATAGGGTGTCTCTCAGAGGAGGGGGGTGGATGGATGGTGGGGGGTTGAATAATACATAACTTAGTTTGAGAGAGAGAGAGACAGGGAGAGAGAGAGAGAGACAGAAAGAGAGGGCGAGAGAGAGAGGAGAGAGAGAGACGGAGAGAGCGAGAGAGATGGGATAGAATAGAGAGAGAGAGAGAGAGAGACTGTATTGCAAGTACAAAGAAAAACTCCAAATAACACATGTAGGGCAGAATTGGGCCAATACCCCCTCCTCATTCGAATAGAAAAAAGAGCCATCACATTTTACAACCATCTAATAACAAGTGACCCTAAAACATTCCATCACACAGCTCTACAATGTCAAGAGATGAAACCAGAGAAGAGTCCCCTCAGCCAGCTGGTCCTGAGGCTCAGTTCACCAACCCAAACAAACCCCATAGAGCCTCGGGACAGCCCTCAGAAAACCTGGCCCAACCAAATCATCACAAAACAAAAAGAAAAATATATAACCTATTGGAAAGACACCACAAAAAATCTAAGTCAACTTCAATGCTATTTGTCTCTAAACAGACAGTACATGGTGGCAGACTATCTGACCACTGCTATAGAGACCGGTCGTCACAGACAAACCTGGCTGCCCAGAGAGGACAGTCTGGCTATAGAGACCGGTCGTCACAGACAAACCTGGCTTCCCAGAGAGGACAGTCTGGCTATAGAGACCGGTTGTCACAGACAAACCTGGCTGCCCAGAGAGGACAGTCTGGCTATAGAGACCGGTCGTCACAGACAAACCTGGCTGCCCAGAGAGGACAGTCTGGCTATAGAGACCGGTCGTCACAGACAAACCTGGCTGCCCAGAGAGGACAGTCTGGCTACAGAGACCGGTCGTCACAGACAAACCTGGCTGCCCAGAGAGGACAGGCTGTGCTCACTCTGCTCCAGGGGAGAGGTAGAGACAGAGGTGCATTTCCTACTACACTGTGACAAATACTCAGACCTAAGAGAATATTTCCTTCCCAAAATTATAATTCAATACAAAGAATTTGAAACTATAAAAGATGAAGAAAAAAGTTTTGGCAGCCAAATATGTGTCCTCCTGCCACAACCTGAGGGACAGCCAGTGAAAAATGCAAAGTAATGTTGATAATATTTCCCATTTAGCTTAGTTTTGTTTTGTCTTTCATACCAGGTCATATGTCTTCTCAGTCATGTTGACACTGGTCTACTATCAGGTCATGTGTCTTCTCAGTCATGTTGACACTGGTCTACTACCAGGTCATGTGTCTTCTCAGTCATGTTGACACTGGTCTACTACCAGGTCACGTGTCTTCTCAGTCATGTTGACACTGGTCTACTACCAGGTCATGTGTCTTCTCAGTCATGTTGACACTGGTCTACTACCAGGTCATGTGTCTTCTCAGTCATGTTGACACTGGTCTACTACCAGGTCATGTGTCTTCTCAGTCATGTTGACACTGGTCTACTACCAGGTCATATGTCTTCTCAGTCATGTTGACACTGGTCTACTACCAGGTCATGTGTCTTCTCAGTCATGTTGACACTGGTCTACTACCAGGTCATGTGTCTTCTCAGTCATGTTGACACTGGTCTACTACCAGGTCATGTGTCTTCTCAGTCATGTTGACACTGGTCTACTACCAGGTCATGTGTCTTCTCAGTCATGTTGACACTGGTCTACTACCAGGTCATGTGTCTTCTCAGTCATGTTGACACTGGTCTACTACCAGGTCATGTGTCTTCTCAGTCATGTTGACACTGGTCTACTACCAGGTCACGTGTCTTCTCAGTCATGTTGACACTGGTTTACTACCAGGTCATGTGTCTTCTCAGTCATGTTGACACTGGTCTACTACCAGGTCATATGTCTTCTCAGTCATGTTGACACTGGTCTACTACCAGGTCATGTGTCTTCTCAGTCATGTTGACACTGGTCTACTACCAGGTCATGTGTCTTCTCAGTCATGTTGACACTGGTCTACTACCAGGTCATGTGTCTTCTCAGTCATGTTGACACTGGTCTACTACCAGGTCATGTGTCTTCTCAGTCATGTTGACACTGGTCTACTACCAGGTCATGTGTCTTCTCAGTCATGTTGACACTGGTCTACTACCAGGTCACGTGTCTTCTCAGTCATGTTGAGACTGGTCTACTACCAGGTCATGTGTCTTCTCAGTCATGTTGAGACTGGTCTACTACCAGGTCA
>NW_024060015.1:15000-28918 GCF_016432855.1 Salvelinus namaycush
TTCTTTGCTGGGAGATACAATGGAAACTAACCAAGATAATGATTTAATTGTTTGCTGGGAGATACAATGGAAACTAACCTCCAAGATAATGATTTAATTCTTTGCTGGGAGATACAATGGAAACTAACCAAGATAATGATTTAATTGTTTGCTGGGAGATACAATGGAAACTAACCTCCAAGATAATGATTTAATTCTTTGCTGGGAGATACAATGGAAACTAACCAAGATAATGATTTAATTGTTTGCTGGGAGATACAATGGAAACTAACCTCCAAGATAATGATTTAATTCTTTGCTGGGAGATACAATGGAAACTAACCAAGATAATGATTTAATTGTTTGCTGGGAGATACAATGGAAACTAAATTCCAAGATAATGATTTAATTGTTTGCTGGGAGATACAATGGAAACTAACCAAGATAATGATTTAATTCTTTGCTGGGAGATGCAATGGAAACTAACCAAGATAATGACTGAATTGTTTGCGGTCGTAATACGATGAGAAAAATGACGCGTCTTTGACTTTAGAAAACAAAGACTATATATTTCTATCGGGTATGAAAGATGTTGAAGATGTGATTTTAAAAAGCATTGAAACACGTCCAGGTAGAACACAGACCGACAGAAACAGGAAGGTGTGTCAGAAAAGGGGTTTGCCTTTGGAACGACCTCACTGGGTATCACTAAGCACCCTATTCCCTATATAGCGCACTGTTACCCTATGGGCCCTGGTCAAAAGTAGTGCACTATATAGGGGATAGGGGTGTTTTTTTGGGATGCACACCCTGATTCTTTTCCCTTTCCAGCCCTCCAGTTTCTGACAGAACGGTGAATATTATGAGATTATTATGAGATCTGAAAAATCAAAGAAGAGAAAATTATTATTATTACTGTCAGAAGGAGGAGGAGGAAGAGAAGGAGGAGGAGGAGGAGAAGGAGGAGGAGGAGGAGGAGAAGGAGGAGAAGAAGAAGGAGAAGAAGAAGGAGGAGGAGGAGGAGGAGGAAGACGGAGGAGGAGGAGGAGAAGGAGGAGGAGGAAGACGGAGGAGGAGGAGGAGAAGGAGGAGAAGAAGAAGGAGGAGGAGGAGGAGGAGGAGAAGGAGGAGGAGAAGGAGGAGGAGGAGGAGGAAGACGGAGGAGGAGGAGGAGAAGGAGGAGGAGGAAGACGGAGGAGGAGGAGGAGGAGGAGGAGGAGGAGGGGAAAGACGGAGGAGGAGGAGGAGAAGGAGAAGGAAGAGAAGGAGGAGGAGGAGAAGGAGGAGGAGGAAGACGAAGGAGGAGGAGAAAAAGGAGGAGGAAGAGGAGGAGGAGGAGAAGGAGGAGGAGAAGGAGGAGGAGGAAGACGGAGGAGAAGAAGGAGGAGAAAAAGGAGGAGGGAGAGAAGGAGGAGGAGGAGAAGACGGAGGAGAAGAAGGAGGAGAAGAAGGAGGAGAAAAAGGAGGAGGAAGAGAAGGAGGAGGAGGAGGAGGAGAAGGAGGAGGAGGAGGAGGAGAAGGAGGAGAAAAAGGAGGAGGAGAAGAAAATGAAAAAGATAATAAATAGAGAGGTCAGCAAAATGGAACAGCTTAATATTATCATGAGAGGAGGGGGACAGGACAGAGGAGGGGGACAGGACAGAGGAGGGGGACAGGACAGAGGAAGGGGACAGGACAGAGGAGGGGGACAGGACAGAGGGGGACAGGACAGAGGAGGGGGAGATATGATGAGATTAGATGAAGGAGGAGGGAAGACATATATGGAGATAATACAGAGAGAGAGAGAGAAAGAGGAGAGAGAGAGAAAGACAGACAGACAGAGAGACAGATAGAGGAGAGAGAGAGAAAGATAGAGAGAAGAGGAGAGGGAAAAAGGGAGCGCGAGAGACAGAGAGAGAGAGAGAGAGAGAGAGAGAGAGACAGGAGAAGGAGAGAAGGAGCAGGGAGAGAGAGAGACAGGAGAAGGAGAGAGGGAGACAGGAGAAGGAGAGAGGGAGCAGGGAGAGAGAGAGACAGGAGAAGGAGAGAGGGAGCAGGGAGAGAGAGAGACAGGAGAAGGAGAGAGGGAGACAGGAGAAGGAGAGAGGGAGCAGGGAGAGAGAGAGACAGGAGAAGGAGAGAGGGAGACAGGAGAAGGAGAGAGGGAGCAGGGAGAGGTTGTGATGGAACAGCAGGTTGTGTGTCCCCAGGGGACTAGGGGTTTCACCGCTCTGCAGAGGACAAAGGGAGTGTGTGTGTCGTGTGTGTGTGTCGTGTGTGTGTGTGTGTGTCGTGTGTGTGGCCTCTGCCCCACTGTGCGGTACAGTACCACCCACAATGACAGACCCTCAATGTCACGCCTGTCAATCAAATAAGACCCCTCGACCAATGGAAACCCTCCCTCTCTGTCCGTGAGCCAATGAGGTCAGAGCAACGTGTTCCAGAACGATACAATGGATACGTTCCAAATGGCACCCTGTACCCTTTATAGTGACAAGAACTCATAGGGCTCTGGTCTAAAGTAGTGCACTATATAGGGCTCTGGTCTGAAGTAGTGCACTATATAGGGCTCTGGTCTAAAGTAGTGCACTATATAGGGCCCTGGTCTAAAGTAGTGCACTATATAGGGCCCTGGTCTAAAGTAGTGCACTATATAGGGCCCTGGTCTAAAGTAGTGCACTATATAGGGCTCTGGTCTAAAGTAGTGCACTATATAGGGCTCTGGTCTAAAGTAGTGCACTATATAGGGCCCTGGTCTAAAGTAGTGTACTATATAGGGCTCTGGTCTAAAGTAGTGCACCATGTAGGGCCCTGGTCTAAAGTAGTGCACTATATAGGGCCCTGGTCTAAAGTAGTGCACTATATAGGGCTCTGGTCTAAAGTAGTGCACTATATAGGGCTCTGGTCTAAAGTAGTGCACTATATAGGGCTCTGGTCTAAAGTAGTGCACTATATAGGGCCCTGGTCTAAAGTAGTGAACTATATAGGGAATAGGGCCCTGGTCTAAAGTAGTGCACTATATAGGGCTCTGGTCTAAAGTAGTGCACTATATAGGGAATAGGGCCCTGGTCTAAAGTAGTGCACTATATAGGGCTCTGGTCTAAAGTAGTGCACTATATAGGGAATAGGGCTCTGGTCTAAAGTAGTGCACTATATAGGGAATAGGGCTCTGGTCACTAGTAGTTCACTATATAGGGAATAGGGCTCTGGTCTAAAGTAGTGCACTATATAAGGAATAGTGTGCTATTTTAGGACGCTAGCCTCGGTGTCCTTGTGTAGTTGAGTTGAAGGGCTTTAGATGGAGTGGAGATGAAGAGATGATGACTCTGTTCACTTCCTCCAGGGGAATGTCTGTCCAACGGTCGATATTCCTTCAAATTGACACTAGCGGGGTGTGTGTGTGTGTGTGTGGTGTGAGGTGTGTGTGGTGTGAGGTGTGTGTGTGTGTGTGTGTGTGTGTGTGTGTGTGTGTGTGTGTGTGTGTGTGTGTGTGTGTGTGTGTGTGTGTGTGTGTGTGTGTGTGTGTGTGTGTGTGTGTGTGTGTGTGTGTATCCGCAAAGAAAAAAGTTAAAGTCTCAAGAGAATGAAAATAAAGAAATACAGAGAAATAAGAAAGGAAGTAAAAGGAAAGAAAAGAGAAGACTGGAGGACCAGAGAAAGGTTCTGAGTTAAAGAAAAGACTGGAGGACCAGAGAAAGGTTCTGAGTTAAAGAGAAGACTGGAGGACCAGAGAAAGGTTCTGAGTTAAAGAAAAGACTGGAGGACCAGAGAAAGGTTCTGAGTTAAAGAAAAGACTGGAGGACCAGAGAAAGGTTCTGAGTTAAAGAAAAGACTGGAGGACCAGAGAAAGGTTCTGAGTTAAAGAGAAGACTGGAGGACCAGAGAAAGGTTCTGAGTTAAAGAAAAGACTGGAGTACCGGAGAAAGGTTCTGAGTTAAAGAGAAGACTGGAGTACCAGAGAAAGGTTCTGAGTTAAAGAAAAGACTGGAGGACCAGAGAAAGGTTCTGAGTTAAAGAAAAGACTGGAGGACCAGAGAAAGGTTCTGAGTTAAAGAAAAGACTGGAGGACCAGAGAAAGGTTCTGAGTAAAAGAAAAGACTGGAGTACCAGAGAAAGGTTCTGAGTAAAAGAAAAGACTGGAGTACCACAGAAAGGTTCTGAGTTAGAGAAGACTGGAGGACCAGAGAAAGGTTCTGAGTTAAAGAAAAGACTGGAGGACCAGAGAAAGGTTCTGAGTAAAAGAAAAGACTGGAGGACCAGAGAAAGGTTCTGAGTTAAAGAAAAGACTGGAGGACCAGAGAAAGGTTCTGAGTTAAAGAAAAGACTGGAGTACCACAGAAAGGTTCTGAGTTAAAGAAAAGACTGGAGGACCAGAGAAAGGTTCTGAGTTAAAGAAAAGACTGGAGGACCAGAGAAAGGTTCTGAGTTAAAGAGAAGACTGGAGGACCAGAGAAAGGTTCTGAGTTAAAGAAAAGACTGGAGGACCAGAGAAAGGTTCTGAGTAAAAGAAAAGACTGGAGGACCAGAGAAAGGTTCTGAGTATTAGTTAATCACAGTTTGAAGTCACTATTGTCTTAACTTAAATTAAAGAGATATTTGACACATTTCATGATGATCGAGTGATAGTTTTAAATTAAAGAGATATCTGACATATTTTATGATGATCGAGTGATAGTTTTAAATTAAAGAGATACCTGACATATTTCATGATGATCGAGTGATAGTTTTAAATTAAAGCGATACCTGACATATTTCATGATGATCGAGTGATAATTTTAAATTAAAGCGATACCTGACATATTTCATGATGATCGAGTGATAATTTTAAATTAAAGCGATACCTGACATATTTCATGATGATCGAGTGATACTTTTAAATTAAAGCGATATCTGACATATTTCATGATGATCGAGTGATAGTTTTAAATTAAAGAAATATCTGACATATTTCATGATGATCGAGTGATAATTTTAAATTAAAGCGATACCTGACATATTTCATGATGATCGAGTGATAGTTTTAGAGTAAAGAAATATCTGACATATTTCATGATGATCGAGTGATAGCCTAGCCTTCCGCTACATGATTGTGTCTGGGTTTTCTGTGCTTGATTAAGTAGCCTGTATGACTCTGAGTTTTTATAAGTTGCTGCTAATATGCAAATTCTGCTCTAAAAGTCTGTATTCCGATTGGTTGTCCCGACATAACTCACTTCCTGTTCATTGTCCAATTGGATTATGTCATGATGATATGTTGACCTATTGACCCCAGCCTGGAGGTCATGGGGGTGTAGCCAGGTTGGTTTGGCTCCAGGAAAGAACCTCCATCCGGGCTCTAGCTAGGGGCAGCCATTTTGTGTCTGTGTAGATCAGTGGCACTTGTTTTAGCGACGCGTGGTCAGTAGGGGAGTGTTAGTGACGCGTGGTCAGTAGGGGAGTGTTCAGGTATAAACCTAAAGGCACCTTATTTAGTCAGCTGGTGAGTTTCAGGATCTAATGCCTCAGAATCAAGAGAGAGAGAGAGAGAATGTTAAGGATGGGTTCCACTACAGAGTTAGAGTTTCAGGATCTAATGCCTCAGAATCAAGAGAGAGAGAGAGAGAATGTTAAGGATGGGTTCCACTACAGAGTTAGAGTTTCAGGATCTAATGCCTCAGAATCAAGAGAGAGAGAGAGAGAATGTTAAGGATGGGTTCCACTACAGAGTTAGAGTTTAGTAGAACGGACAGGGCCTGCGTCCCGAACGGCCCCATGTTCCCCATGTAGTGCACTGGCTGCTGTTGCAGAGAAACGGTGCCATTTGAGACGCAGTGTGTGAAATCTGTACACTGGACTGTAGCCATCCCATACTGTTCTAGAATGTCCCTTCTAGTGGTTCTAGAATGTCCCTTCTAGTGGTTCTAGAATATCCCTTCTAGTTGTTCTAGAATGTCCCTTCTAGTGGTTCTAGAATGTCCCTTCTAGTGGTTCTAGAATATCCCTTCTAGTGGTTCTAGAATATCCCTTCTAGTGGTTCTAGAATGTCCCTTCTAGTGGTTCTAGAATATCCCTTCTAGTGGTTCTAGAATATCCCTTCTAGTGGTTCTAGAATATCCCTTCTAGTTGTTCTAGAATGTCCCTTCTAGTGGTTCTAGAATGTCCCTTCTAGTGGTTCTAGAATGTCCCTCCTAGTGGTTCTAGAATGTCCCTTCTAGTGGTTCTGGAATGTCTAGTGGTTCTGGAATGTCTAGTGGTTCTAGAATGTCCAGTGGTTGTAGAATGTCTAGTGGTTGTAGAATGTCTAGTGGTTGTAGAATGTCTAGTGGTTGTAGAATGTCTAGTGGTTCTAGAATGTCTAGAGGTTATAGAATGTCTAGAGGTTATAGAATGTCTAATGGTTTTAGAATGTCCCTTCTAGTGGTTCTAGAATGTCCCTTCTAGTGGTTCTGGAATGTCTAGTGGTTCTAGAATGTCTAGTGGTTCTAGAATGTCTAGTGGTTCTAGAATGTCTAGTGGTTCTAGAATGTCTAGTGGTTCTAGAATGTCTAGTGGTTCTAGAATGTCTAGTGGTTCTAGAATGTCCAGTGCTTCTAGAATGTCTAGTGGTTGTAGAATGTCCGTTCTAGTAAAGCTAACTCCACAGGGTTGACCCATATCGAGGCGAACCATGGTACGGGGTTTAGAGGTGCATACAAAACAACTGTAATAAGGTCTACAGACGTGTAAGTGAAGGATTATTTTCTATCGCTATTTATCTTACAACAGAGATTAAAACAACAGTTTGTTCCGTAGCTTTCCGTAGCTTTACCATATATATATATGTATATCTTTCTGTTCAGTTTTGGTTCCTTCCAACCAGGCAGCTACAACTACATTGTAGCATCCACACACTACGTTCAGACACACAGACACGCACACACGCACGCACGCACGCACGCACGCACACACACACACACACACACACACACACACACACACACACACACACACACACACACACACACACACACACACACACACACGCAGAGAGTATCCAAAACAACAACAAGTCACTCTCAGACAAAGGCTAAAAACTACACACCTTTAATTCTCTTTTTTTTCTTTGTTTGTTTGTTTGTTTGTTTGTCACTAAAATCTAAATGTTTAAATATCATGAATATTTCAAAATCGAATATTGATATCTAGACTTTATTGAAGTCCTTTTTTATTAAGTGTTTAATATACACATCTCATACAGACGGCCGGTACGGGAGAAATGGCACTAAGGCTAGAACCTGCTCTTAACCACAGATCTGGGATCAGTTTATCCTCCCCCCAGGTCCTTAACCATTAGAGGAGGAGGGGGGATATATAACTGACCTGAGATCAGTGACTAGGGAACAGTTCCCTGCATACTGGTCAGCGTATCAGTAAAGACCTAACTCATGCATTGTCACAGCGCAGAACACATAGAGGAGGAAAGGGGGGGGGTGGGGGGGGAATTAAACAAAAGGCTTTGGTTTATTCTCCCCACTGAAGAACGAGCGTCTAATGGAAGACAAGCACTAAGAAGAAGAAGGAGAAGAAGTCAAAATGGCGTCTATATGAAGGTGATTTGGGTCACTTTGTGCTTCTTGTCGTTAGTCAGCCACACCACTGAGGGGGGGCACCACTATCTTTGGGGATTTTGGAGAGAGAGAGAGAGAGGAAGGGGAGTGGCCACCATTGCTACTTCCTGGTTACTCATTAGCATATTCAGGATGTGGGAAAATAATGGAAATCACCTCTAAAAACGGAACGACGGAGCCGTAATTATACAGTCACTTTTGAGTGCAGCGAAAAGAGATTTAAATATATATTACTCTCTCTCTCTTTATATATATATATATATATATATATATATATATATATATATATATATATATCTTATTCACCAGAAACTCTAGACAGACAGACAGACAGACAGACAGACAGACAGACAGACAGACAGACAGACAGACAGACAGACAGACAGACAGACAGATAATAGTATAATAGTCCCTATTATGTGTCTGTCTGTCTGTCTGTCTGTCTGTCTGTCTGTCTGTCTGTCTGTCTGTCTGTCTGTCTGTCTGTCTGTCTGTCTGTCTGTCTGTCTGTCTAGAGTTTCTGGTGAATAAGATATATATATATATATATATATATATAAAGAGAGAGAGAGTAATATATTTAAATCTCTTTTCGCTGCACTCAAAAGTGACTGTATAATTACGGCTCCGTCGTAAAGTGGGCACTTTCTTCACTTCCCTTCACTGAGTTCAAAGGAAATGACTGGTATAACAAAACAATAAAAAAAGCCTCTACCAATCCAATGGTTTTTAGATTTGTTTGGAGGGTAGTGAACGAGTGTACACTTCAGGAGAAAGGAGATACTATTTGGGATTCACTCCCTCCATGTTGTACTTATCAGGCTGTAATGTGGAGGCTGTTCAGCTCCATCTCTCCAGGTCTCTTAACTCTGCTGGGTATCGAGTCTCCCGAGCTACTAGTTCATTGATTAATTGATTAATAATGTCAGTGATTGACCAGACAGTCTAGTTACCTGGTGTCCCCAGGTCTGAATCAGTCCCTGGTCAGAGGGACAGGATGACAACCAGGAGAGCTCTGGACTACAGTCGAATAGTCCCGGTGTATATACCAATAATCTGATCTGGGATCAGCTTGCCCTCCCCAGATCCTAACCCTTCCCATTAGGTGGAAACATGTCCAATCTGACCTGGGATCAGTCTCTGTGGGTACATCCATCCTGTTTATAACAGGTGCAATAGCTCAGTGTCTCAGCTCAGCAGGGATTGGTCGGCTCGAGTGTCAATCAAAAGCGTGCAGTCGGGAGTTTACTGATGTAAAGCAGATCTTCCTCCTCGTCCTCCTCTCCCCTCCTCCTTCCTGTTTCTCCTCATCATCCTCCTCCTCTCCTCTCCTTCCTCCTCCTCGTCCTCCTCTTCCTCTTCATTCACTTCCTCCTCCTCCTCTCCTTCCTGTTCCTCCTCCTCATCCTCCTCTTCCTCCTCCTCCTCCTCTCCTTCCTCTCCTTCCTCCTCGTCCTCCTCTTCCTCCTCTTCTGTCAGTAGGCAGGCTAGTATTGGACAGTGCTGGTGCTATCTCTCTTTTCTTCCTCCTCTTCCTCATCCTCCTCTTCGTCGTTTGGGGCGGGGTCAGTGGCGGTCGTAGGCGGAGGCAGATGCCGTGGCAGCCGGTCCCGCCCCTCGCGATGCCGCGCTGTAGTAGTACGGCGACCCTACGCACACACACACACACACACACACACACACACACACACACACACACACACACACACACACACACACACACACACACACACACACACACACAGTTAGTGCTGGGTGAGAGCAGCGCTGCTAATCCCCTGTGACAAACACTCCCCTCGTGGATACCTGTCCCTGTCATATCCATCAATCACACACTGACACCTCCCTCCCCTGTACCTCTACCTGTCAGCCTGTCAGCCTCATCGTCTGTCTGTCTGTCTGTCTGTCTGTCTGTCTGTCTGTCTGTCTGTCTGTCTGTCTGTCTGTCTGTCTGTCTGTCTGTCTGTCTGTCTGTCTGTCTGTCTGTCTGTCTGTCTGTCTGTCTGTCTGTCTGTCTGTCTGCAGTCTGCAATCCTCCCCCCCCCCCCAAAAAAAATGTAATCCTACCTTGCATCTGTCCCGTCTGGCTGGCGGTGAAGAGCCCAGAAGAACAGCCAATCTCCGTCCCCAGCAGAGACCCATAGTCCTGTTGGAACACTGAGAGAGAGGACATCACTACAGGTTAATAACCTCTAAAACCCTGACCTCTGACCCCTGACCTCCCATAGTCCTGTTGGAACACTGAGAGAGAGGACATCACTACAGGTGAATAACCTCTAAAACCATGACCTCTGACCCCTGACCTCCCATAGTCCTGTTGGAACACTGAGAGAGAGGACATCACTACAGGTGAATAACCTCTAAAACATGACCTCTGACCCCTGACCTCCCATAGTCCTGTTGGAACACTGAGAGAGAGGACATCACTACAGGTTAATAACCTCTAAAACCCTGACCTCTGACCCCTGACCTCCCATAGTCCTGTTGGAACACTGAGAGAGAGGACATCACTACAGGTTAATAACCTCTAAAACCCTGACCTCTGACCCCTGACCTCCCATAGTCCTGTTGGAACACTGAGAGAGAGGACATCACTACAGGTTAATAACCTCTAAAACCCTGACCTCTGACCCCTGACCTCCCATAGTCCTGTTGGAACACTGAGAGAGAGGACATCACTACAGGTTAATAACCTCTAAAACCCTGACCTCTGACCCCTGACCTCCCATAGTCCTGTTGGAACACTGAGAGAGAGAGGACATCACTACAGGTGAATAACCTCTAAAACCCTGACCTCTGACCCCTGACCTTTCATCTCTGACACAGACACAACCGTAAGGTTAGTTAGAGAACTCAACGTTGTCGTAAGTCCTCAATAATGGCGTCTGCGACAGCACGTTGAGGCCTTCTCCTCCATTTCGAAGTAGTCCATTTTCTTCTTCTTCTTCTTTTGGATTTGAAAAAGAGGCTCAATCTAATAATGGTGATTTACTGCCACATCCAGGGCTGAAGTCCTGCACTATATATTGTGGGGCATTAATTTATTGTGGCCACTAGGTGGCGGTCATATAGTGTAAAACCATTAACAAACCATAGCATCCTATTAGAAGAAGAAGATGAAGACATTGCTCTGCTCATAAGACTAATCGCTCCCTAACCCCCCCATAGGAATCCTCACCCGGGTCGACTACTTTAAAATGGTGGAAGCCTTCAAAGTCCACGCAACAACAACAAAAAAAACCCGGGTTCTATCCCCAAGTTAAGTCATGTAATTATCTCTATGGACACAACACTACAGCTGACCTCTACAATCTACAGTCTACAGTATAACCCCTGACCTCTACAATCTACAGTCTACAGTATAACCCCTGACCTCTACAATCTACAGTCTACAGTATAACCCCTGACCTCTACAATCTACAGTCTACAGTATAACCCCTGACCTCTACAATCTACAGTCTACAGTATAACCCCTGACCTCTACAATCTACAGTCTACAGTATAACCCCTGACCTCTACAATCTACAGACTACAGTATAACCCCTGACCTCTACAATCTACAGACTACAGTATAACCCCTGACCTCTACAATCTATAGACTACAGTATAACCCCTGACCTCTACAATCTACAGTCTACAGTATAACCCCTGACCTCTACAATCTATAGACTACAGTATAACCCCTGACCTCTACAATCTACAGTCTACAGTATAACCCCTGACCTCTACAATCTACAGTCTACAGTATAACCCCTGACCTCTACAATCTACAGTCTACAGTATAACCCCTGACCTCTACAATCTACAGTCGGTGTAGACTACAGTATAACCCCTGACCTCTACAATCTACAGTCTACAGTATAACCCCTGACCTCTACAATCTATAGACTACAGTATAACCCCTGACCTCTACAATCTACAGTCTACAGTATAACCCCTGACCTCTACAATCTACAGACTACAGTATAACCCCTGACCTCTACAATCTACAGACTACAGTATAACCCCTGACCTCTACAATCTATAGACTACAGTATAACCCCTGACCTCTACAATCTACAGTCTACAGTATAACCCCTGACCTCTACAATCTACAGTCTACAGTATAACCCCTGACCTCTACAATCTACAGTCTACAGTATAACCCCTGACCTCTACAATCTACAGTCTACAGTATAACCCCTGACCTCTACAATCTACAGTCGGTGTAGACTACAGTATAACCCCTGACCTCTACAATCTACAGTCTACAGTATAACCCCTGACCTCTACAATCTACAGTCTACAGTATAACCCCTGACCTCTACAATCTACAGACTACAGTATAACCCCTGACCTCTACAATCTACAGTCTACAGTATAACCCCTGACCTCTACAATCTACAGTCTACAGTATAACCCCTGACCTCTACAATCTACAGTCTACAGTATAACCCCTGACCTCTACAATCTACAGTCTACAGTATAACCCCTGACCTCTACAATCTACAGTCTACAGTATAACCCCTGACCTCTACAATCTACAGTCTACAGTATAACCCCTGACCTCTACAATCTACAGTCTACAGTATAACCCCTGACCTCTACAATCTACAGTCTACAGTATAACCCCTGACCTCTATAAACCCCCTAACCCCCTAACCTAGTGTTCAGCACAGCCTGAACCTCAACCTCCAGTAATATCAAATTCACACAAAGGGGCTCTGCTCAAAAGTAGTGCACTAAATAGAGAATTAGGGGTGTCTTTGAGTTGAGATGGAACGGTTGATTGGTTAATTGGGGTTTGAATAATGTCCATGATTGGTGTAGGGGTTATTGCCTTACCTAACAGGCTGAGGTTTGGATAATGTCCGTGATTGGTGTAGGGGTCCTTACCTAACAGGCTGGGGTTTGGATAATGTCCGTGATTGGTGTAGGGGTCCTTACCTAACAGGCTGGGGTTTGGATAATGTCTGTGATTGGTGGAGGGGTCCTTACCTAACAGGCTGTGGTTTGGATAATGTCTGTGATTGGTGTAGGGGTCCTTACCTAACAGGCTGGGGTTTGGAAATCTCCAGGACTCGTTATATGTGGCGTACTGAGGGTGGGAATAGGGACTCCCAGAGAAATCTCCTCCTGGAACAGAAACAGACAGGAACAGATATTAACCGTTAATAACAGACGGGAACAGAGAGGAACAGAGAGGAACAGAGAGGAACAGACAGGAACAGAGAGGAACAGAGAGGAACAGAGAGGAACAGAGAGGAACAGAGAGGAACAGAGAGGAACAGACAGGAACAGACAGGAACAGAGAGGAACAGAGAGGAACAGAGAGGAACAGACAGGAACAGAGAGGAACAGAGAGGAACAGACAGGAACAGAGAGGAACAGACAGGAACAGAGAGGAACAGAGAGGTAAACAGACGAGGAACAGAGAGGAACTAAGGAACAGAGGTACAGAGAGGAACAGACAGGAACAGAGAGGAACAGACAGGAACAGAGAGGTACAGACAGGAACAGAGAGGAACAGAGAGGAACAGACAGGAACAGACAGGAACAGAGAGGTACAGAGAGGAACAGAGAGGTACAGAGAGGAACAGAGAGGTACCGACAGGAACAGAGAGGTACAGAGAGGTACAGACAGGAACAGACAGGAACAGACGGGAACAGACAGGTACAGAGAGTAACAGAGAGGAACAGAGAGGTACAGACAGGAACAGACACAGAGAGGAACAGACAGGAACAGAGAGGAACAGAGAGGAACAGAGAGGTACAGACAGGAACAGAGAGGAACAGAGAGGAACAGACAGGAACAGAGAGGAACAGAGAGGTACAGACAGGAACAGAGAGGAACAGAGAGGAACAGACAGGAACAGAGAGGAACAGAGAGGAACAGAGAGGAACAGACAGGAACAGAGAGGTACAGAGAGGAACAGAGAGGAACAGAGAGGAACAGACAGGAACAGAGAGGTACAGAGAGGAACAGACAGGAACAGAGAGGAACAGACAGGAACAGACAGGAACAGAGAGGAACAGAGAGGAACAGAGAGGAACAGAGAGGAACAGACAGGAACAGAGAGGAACAGAGAGGAACAGAGAGGTACAGAGAGTAACAGAGAGGAACAGAGAGGTACAACAGACAGACACAGAGAGGAACAGACAGGAACAGAGAGGAACAGAGAGGAACAGAGAGGAACAGACAGGAACAGAGAGGAACAGAGAGGAACAGAGAGGTACAGAGAGGAACAGAGAGGAACAGAGAGGTACAGACAGGAACAGACACAGAGAGGAACAGACAGGAACAGAGAGGAACAGAGAGGTACAGACAGGAACAGAGAGGAACAGAGAGGAACAGACAGGAACAGAGAGGAACAGAGAGGTACGACAGACCAGAG
>NW_024060016.1:0-28908 GCF_016432855.1 Salvelinus namaycush
ACAGTATCGTGTATAGATACTGGAACAGAGAGAGGGAGGGAGGCCAGGTGAGGCCAGACAGTATCGTGTAGTATAATACTGGAACAGAGAGAGGGAGGGAGGCCAGGTGAGGCCAGACAGTATCGTGTAGTATAATACTGGAACAGAGAGAGGGAGGGAGGCCAGGTGAGGCCAGACAGTATTGTGTAGTATAATACTGGAACAGAGAGAGGGAGGGAGGCCAGGTGAGGCCAGACAGTATCGTGTAGTATAATACTGGAACAGAGAGAGGGAGGGAGGCCAGGTGAGGCCAGACAGTATCGTGTAGTATAATATTGGAACAGAGAGAGAGAAGGAGGGATGGTGAGGCAAGACAGTATTGTGTAGTATAATACTGGAACAGAGAGAGAGGGAGGGAGGCCAGGTGAGGCCAGACAGTATCGTGTAGTATAATACTGGAACAGAGAGAGAGGGAGGGAGGCCAGACAGTATCGTGTAGTATAATACTGGAACAGAGAGAGGGAGGGAGGCCAGGTGAGGCCAGACAGTATCGTGTAGTATAATACTGGAACAGAGAGAGAGAGGGAGGCCAGGTGAGGCCAGACAGTATCGTGTAGTATAATACTGGAACAGAGAGAGAGAGAGGGAGGCCAGGTGAGGCCAGACAGTATCGTGTAGTATAATACTGGAACAGAGAGAGAGAGGGAGGCCAGGTGAGGCCAGACAGTATCGTGTAGTATAATACTGGAACAGAGAGAGAGAGGGAGGCCAGGTGAGGCCAGACAGTATCGTGTAGTATAATACTGGAACAGAGAGAGAGAGGGAGGCCAGGTGAGGCAAGACAGTATCGTGTAGTATAATACTGGAACAGAGAGAGAGAGGGAGGCCAGACAGTATTGTGTAGTATAATACTGGAACAGAAAGAGAGAGGGAGGCCAGACAGTATTGTGTAGTATAATACTGGAACAGAGAGAGGGAGGGAGGCCAGGTGAGGTCAGACAGTATCGTGTAGTATAATACTGGAACAGAGAGAGAGAGGGAGGCCAGGTGAGGCCAGACAGTATCGTGTAGTATAATATTGGAACAGAAAGAGAGAGGGAGGCCAGACAGTATTGTGTAGTATAATACTGGAACAGAGAGAGAGCGAGGGAGGCCAGGTGAGGCCAGACAGTATCGTGTAGTATAATACTGGAACAGAGAGAGGGAGGGAGGCCAGGTGAGGCCAGACAGTATCGTGTAGTATAATACTGGAACAGAGAGAGAGAGGGAGGTCAGGTGAGGCCAGACAGTATCGTGTAGTATAATACTGGAACAGAGAGAGAGAGGGAGGCCAGGTGAGGCCAGACAGTATCGTGTAGTATAATACTGGAAGAGAGAGAGAGAGGGAGGCCAGGTGAGGCCAGACAGTATCGTGTAGTATAATACTGGAACAGAGAGAGAGAGGGAGGCCAGGTGAGGCCAGACAGTATCGTGTAGTATAATACTGGAACAGAGAGAGGGAGGGAGGCCAGGTGAGGCCAGACAGTATCGTGTAGTATAATACTGGAACAGAGAGAGGGAGGGAGGCCAGGTGAGGCCAGACAGTATCGTGTAGTATAATACTGGAACAGAGAGAGGGAGGGAGGCCAGGTGAGGCCAGACAGTATCGTGTAGTATAATATTGGAACAGAGAGAGAGAAGGAGGGATGGTGAGGCAAGACAGTATTGTGTAGTATAATACTGGAACAGAGAGAGAGGGAGGGAGGCCAGGTGAGGCCAGACAGTATCGTGTAGTATAATACTGGAACAGAGAGAGAGGGAGGGAGGCCAGGTGAGGCCAGACAGTATCGTGTAGTATAATACTGGAACAGAGAGAGAGAGGGAGGCCAGGTGAGGCCAGACAGTATCGTGTAGTATAATACTGGAACAGAGAGAGGGAGGGAGGCCAGGTGAGGCCAGACAGTATCGTGTAGTATAATACTGGAACAGAGAGAGAGAGGGAGGCCAGGTGAGGCCAGACAGTATCGTGTAGTATAATACTGGAACAGAGAGAGAGAGGGAGGCCAGGTGAGGCAAGACAGTATCGTGTAGTATAATACTGGAACAGAGAGAGAGAGGGAGGCCAGACAGTATTGTGTAGTATAATACTGGAACAGAAAGAGAGAGGGAGGCCAGACAGTATTGTGTAGTATAATACTGGAAAAGAGAGAGGGAGGGAGGCCAGGTGAGGTCAGACAGTATCGTGTAGTATAATACTGGAACAGAGAGAGAGAGGGAGGCCAGGTGAGGCCAGACAGTATCGTGTAGTATAATATTGGAACAGAAAGAGAGAGGGAGGCCAGACAGTATTGTGTAGTATAATACTGGAACAGAGAGAGAGAGAGGGAGGCCAGGTGAGGCCAGACAGTATCGTGTAGTATAATACTGGAACAGAGAGAGGGAGGGAGGCCAGGTGAGGCCAGACAGTATCGTGTAGTATAATACTGGAACAGAGAGAGGGAGGGAGGCCAGGTGAGGCCAGACAGTATCGTGTAGTATAATACTGGAACAGAGAGAGGGAGGGAGGCCAGGTGAGGCCAGACAGTATCGTGTAGTATAATATTGGAACAGAGAGAGGGAGGGAGGCCAGGTGAGGCCAGACAGTATCGTGTAGTATAATACTGGAACAGAGAGAGGGAGGGAGGCCAGGTGAGGCCAGACAGTATCGTGTAGTATAATACTGGAACAGAGAGAGGGAGGGAGGCCAGGTGAGGCCAGACAGTATCGTGTAGTATAATACTGGAACAGAGAGAGGGAGGGAGGCCAGGTGAGGCCAGACAGTATCGTGTAGTATAATACTGGAACAGAGAGAGGGAGGGAGGCCAGGTGAGGCCAGACAGTATCGTGTAGTATAATACTGGAACAGAGAGAGGGAGGGAGGCCAGGTGAGGCCAGACAGTATCGTGTAGTATAATATTGGAACAGAGAGAGAGAAGGAGGGATGGTGAGGCAAGACAGTATTGTGTAGTATAATACTGGAACAGAGAGAGAGGGAGGGAGGCCAGGTGAGGCCAGACAGTATCGTGTAGTATAATACTGGAACAGAGAGAGAGGGAGGGAGGCCAGACAGTATCGTGTAGTATAATACTGGAACAGAGAGAGGGAGGGAGGCCAGGTGAGGCCAGACAGTATCGTGTAGTATAATACTGGAACAGAGAGAGGGAGGGAGGCCAGGTGAGGCCAGACAGTATCGTGTAGTATAATACTGGAACAGAGAGAGGGAGGGAGGCCAGGTGAGGCCAGACAGTATCGTGTAGTATAATACTGGAACAGAGAGAGGGAGGGAGGCCAGGTGAGGCCAGACAGTATCGTGTAGTATAATACTGGAACAGAGAGAGGGAGGGAGGCCAGGTGAGGCCAGACAGTATCGTGTAGTATAATACTGGAACAGAGAGAGGGAGGGAGGCCAGGTGAGGCCAGACAGTATCGTGTAGTATAATACTGGAACAGAGAGAGGGAGGGAGGCCAGGTGAGGCCAGACAGTATCGTGTAGTATAATATTGGAACAGAGAGAGAGAAGGAGGGATGGTGAGGCAAGACAGTATTGTGTAGTATAATACTGGAACAGAGAGAGAGGGAGGGAGGCCAGGTGAGGCCAGACAGTATCGTGTAGTATAATACTGGAACAGAGAGAGAGGGAGGGAGGCCAGACAGTATCGTGTAGTATAATACTGGAACAGAGAGAGGGAGGGAGGCCAGGTGAGGCCAGACAGTATCGTGTAGTATAATACTGGAACAGAGAGAGAGAGGGAGGTCAGGTGAGGCCAGATAGTATCGTGTAGTATAATACTGGAACAGAGAGAGAGAGGGAGGCCAGGTGAGGCCAGACAGTATCGTGTAGTATAATACTGGAAGAGAGAGAGAGAGGGAGGCCAGGTGAGGCCAGACAGTATCGTGTAGTATAATACTGGAACAGAGAGAGAGAGGGAGGCCAGGTGAGGCCAGACAGTATCGTGTAGTATAATACTGGAACAGAGAGAGAGAGGGAGGCCAGGTGAGGCCAGACAGTATCGTGTAGTATAATACTGGAACAGAGAGAGGGAGGGAGGCCAGGTGAGGCCAGACAGTATCGTGTAGTATAATACTGGAACAGAGAGAGGGAGGGAGGCCAGGTGAGGCCAGACAGTATCGTGTAGTATAATATTGGAACAGAGAGAGAGAAGGAGGGATGGTGAGGCAAGACAGTATTGTGTAGTATAATACTGGAACAGAGAGAGAGGGAGGGAGGCCAGGTGAGGCCAGACAGTATCGTGTAGTATAATACTGGAACAGAGAGAGAGGGAGGGAGGCCAGGTGAGGCCAGACAGTATCGTGTAGTATAATACTGGAACAGAGAGAGAGAGGGAGGCCAGGTGAGGCCAGACAGTATCGTGTAGTATAATACTGGAACAGAGAGAGGGAGGGAGGCCAGGTGAGGCCAGACAGTATCGTGTAGTATAATACTGGAACAGAGAGAGAGAGGGAGGCCAGGTGAGGCCAGACAGTATCGTGTAGTATAATACTGGAACAGAGAGAGAGAGGGAGGCCAGGTGAGGCAAGACAGTATCGTGTAGTATAATACTGGAACAGAGAGAGAGAGGGAGGCCAGACAGTATTGTGTAGTATAATACTGGAACAGAAAGAGAGAGGGAGGCCAGACAGTATTGTGTAGTATAATACTGGAAAAGAGAGAGGGAGGGAGGCCAGGTGAGGTCAGACAGTATCGTGTAGTATAATACTGGAACAGAGAGAGAGAGGGAGGCCAGGTGAGGCCAGACAGTATCGTGTAGTATAATATTGGAACAGAAAGAGAGAGGGAGGCCAGACAGTATTGTGTAGTATAATACTGGAACAGAGAGAGAGAGAGGGAGGCCAGGTGAGGCCAGACAGTATCGTGTAGTATAATACTGGAACAGAGAGAGGGAGGGAGGCCAGGTGAGGCCAGACAGTATCGTGTAGTATAATACTGGAACAGAGAGAGGGAGGGAGGCCAGGTGAGGCCAGACAGTATCGTGTAGTATAATACTGGAACAGAGAGAGGGAGGGAGGCCAGGTGAGGCCAGACAGTATCGTGTAGTATAATATTGGAACAGAGAGAGAGAAGGAGGCATGGTGAGGCAAGACAGTATTGTGTAGTATAATATTGGAACAGAGAGAGGGAGGGAGGCCAGGTGAGGCCAGACAGTATCGTGTAGTATAATACTGGAACAGAGAGAGGGAGGGAGGCCAGGTGAGGCCAGACAGTATCGTGTAGTATAATACTGGAACAGAGAGAGGGAGGGAGGCCAGGTGAGGCCAGACAGTATCGTGTAGTATAATACTGGAACAGAGAGAGGGAGGGAGGCCAGGTGAGGCCAGACAGTATCGTGTAGTATAATACTGGAACAGAGAGAGGGAGGGAGGCCAGGTGAGGCCAGACAGTATCGTGTAGTATAATACTGGAACAGAGAGAGGGAGGGAGGCCAGGTGAGGCCAGACAGTATCGTGTAGTATAATATTGGAACAGAGAGAGAGAAGGAGGGATGGTGAGGCAAGACAGTATTGTGTAGTATAATACTGGAACAGAGAGAGAGGGAGGGAGGCCAGGTGAGGCCAGACAGTATCGTGTAGTATAATACTGGAACAGAGAGAGAGGGAGGGAGGCCAGGTGAGGCCAGACAGTATCGTGTAGTATAATACTGGAACAGAGAGAGAGAGGGAGGCCAGGTGAGGCCAGACAGTATCGTGTAGTATAATACTGGAACAGAGAGAGGGAGGGAGGCCAGGTGAGGCCAGACAGTATCGTGTAGTATAATACTGGAACAGAGAGAGAGAGGGAGGCCAGGTGAGGCCAGACAGTATCGTGTAGTATAATACTGGAACAGAGAGAGAGAGGGAGGCCAGGTGAGGCAAGACAGTATCGTGTAGTATAATACTGGAACAGAGAGAGAGAGGGAGGCCAGACAGTATTGTGTAGTATAATACTGGAACAGAAAGAGAGAGGGAGGCCAGACAGTATTGTGTAGTATAATACTGGAAAAGAGAGAGGGAGGGAGGCCAGGTGAGGTCAGACAGTATCGTGTAGTATAATACTGGAACAGAGAGAGAGAGGGAGGCCAGGTGAGGCCAGACAGTATCGTGTAGTATAATATTGGAACAGAAAGAGAGAGGGAGGCCAGACAGTATTGTGTAGTATAATACTGGAACAGAGAGAGAGAGAGGGAGGCCAGGTGAGGCCAGACAGTATCGTGTAGTATAATACTGGAACAGAGAGAGGGAGGGAGGCCAGGTGAGGCCAGACAGTATCGTGTAGTATAATACTGGAACAGAGAGAGGGAGGGAGGCCAGGTGAGGCCAGACAGTATCGTGTAGTATAATACTGGAACAGAGAGAGGGAGGGAGGCCAGGTGAGGCCAGACAGTATCGTGTAGTATAATATTGGAACAGAGAGAGGGAGGGAGGCCAGGTGAGGCCAGACAGTATCGTGTAGTATAATACTGGAACAGAGAGAGGGAGGGAGGCCAGGTGAGGCCAGACAGTATCGTGTAGTATAATACTGGAACAGAGAGAGGGAGGGAGGCCAGGTGAGGCCAGACAGTATCGTGTAGTATAATACTGGAACAGAGAGAGGGAGGGAGGCCAGGTGAGGCCAGACAGTATCGTGTAGTATAATACTGGAACAGAGAGAGGGAGGGAGGCCAGGTGAGGCCAGACAGTATCGTGTAGTATAATACTGGAACAGAGAGAGGGAGGGAGGCCAGGTGAGGCCAGACAGTATCGTGTAGTATAATATTGGAACAGAGAGAGAGAAGGAGGGATGGTGAGGCAAGACAGTATTGTGTAGTATAATACTGGAACAGAGAGAGAGGGAGGGAGGCCAGGTGAGGCCAGACAGTATCGTGTAGTATAATACTGGAACAGAGAGAGAGGGAGGGAGGCCAGACAGTATCGTGTAGTATAATACTGGAACAGAGAGAGGGAGGGAGGCCAGGTGAGGCCAGACAGTATCGTGTAGTATAATACTGGAACAGAGAGAGGGAGGGAGGCCAGGTGAGGCCAGACAGTATCGTGTAGTATAATACTGGAACAGAGAGAGGGAGGGAGGCCAGGTGAGGCCAGACAGTATCGTGTAGTATAATACTGGAACAGAGAGAGGGAGGGAGGCCAGGTGAGGCCAGACAGTATCGTGTAGTATAATACTGGAACAGAGAGAGGGAGGGAGGCCAGGTGAGGCCAGACAGTATCGTGTAGTATAATACTGGAACAGAGAGAGGGAGGGAGGCCAGGTGAGGCCAGACAGTATCGTGTAGTATAATACTGGAACAGAGAGAGGGAGGGAGGCCAGGTGAGGCCAGACAGTATCGTGTAGTATAATATTGGAACAGAGAGAGAGAAGGAGGGATGGTGAGGCAAGACAGTATTGTGTAGTATAATACTGGAACAGAGAGAGAGGGAGGGAGGCCAGGTGAGGCCAGACAGTATCGTGTAGTATAATACTGGAACAGAGAGAGAGGGAGGGAGGCCAGACAGTATCGTGTAGTATAATACTGGAACAGAGAGAGGGAGGGAGGCCAGGTGAGGCCAGACAGTATCGTGTAGTATAATACTGGAACAGAGAGAGAGAGGGAGGTCAGGTGAGGCCAGATAGTATCGTGTAGTATAATACTGGAACAGAGAGAGAGAGGGAGGCCAGGTGAGGCCAGACAGTATCGTGTAGTATAATACTGGAAGAGAGAGAGAGAGGGAGGCCAGGTGAGGCCAGACAGTATCGTGTAGTATAATACTGGAACAGAGAGAGAGAGGGAGGCCAGGTGAGGCCAGACAGTATCGTGTAGTATAATACTGGAACAGAGAGAGAGAGGGAGGCCAGGTGAGGCCAGACAGTATCGTGTAGTATAATACTGGAACAGAGAGAGGGAGGGAGGCCAGGTGAGGCCAGACAGTATCGTGTAGTATAATACTGGAACAGAGAGAGGGAGGGAGGCCAGGTGAGGCCAGACAGTATCGTGTAGTATAATATTGGAACAGAGAGAGAGAAGGAGGGATGGTGAGGCAAGACAGTATTGTGTAGTATAATACTGGAACAGAGAGAGAGGGAGGGAGGCCAGGTGAGGCCAGACAGTATCGTGTAGTATAATACTGGAACAGAGAGAGAGGGAGGGAGGCCAGGTGAGGCCAGACAGTATCGTGTAGTATAATACTGGAACAGAGAGAGAGAGGGAGGCCAGGTGAGGCCAGACAGTATCGTGTAGTATAATACTGGAACAGAGAGAGGGAGGGAGGCCAGGTGAGGCCAGACAGTATCGTGTAGTATAATACTGGAACAGAGAGAGAGAGGGAGGCCAGGTGAGGCCAGACAGTATCGTGTAGTATAATACTGGAACAGAGAGAGAGAGGGAGGCCAGGTGAGGCAAGACAGTATCGTGTAGTATAATACTGGAACAGAGAGAGAGAGGGAGGCCAGACAGTATTGTGTAGTATAATACTGGAACAGAAAGAGAGAGGGAGGCCAGACAGTATTGTGTAGTATAATACTGGAAAAGAGAGAGGGAGGGAGGCCAGGTGAGGTCAGACAGTATCGTGTAGTATAATACTGGAACAGAGAGAGAGAGGGAGGCCAGGTGAGGCCAGACAGTATCGTGTAGTATAATATTGGAACAGAAAGAGAGAGGGAGGCCAGACAGTATTGTGTAGTATAATACTGGAACAGAGAGAGAGAGAGGGAGGCCAGGTGAGGCCAGACAGTATCGTGTAGTATAATACTGGAACAGAGAGAGGGAGGGAGGCCAGGTGAGGCCAGACAGTATCGTGTAGTATAATACTGGAACAGAGAGAGGGAGGGAGGCCAGGTGAGGCCAGACAGTATCGTGTAGTATAATACTGGAACAGAGAGAGGGAGGGAGGCCAGGTGAGGCCAGACAGTATCGTGTAGTATAATATTGGAACAGAGAGAGAGAAGGAGGCATGGTGAGGCAAGACAGTATTGTGTAGTATAATATTGGAACAGAGAGAGGGAGGGAGGCCAGGTGAGGCCAGACAGTATCGTGTAGTATAATACTGGAACAGAGAGAGGGAGGGAGGCCAGGTGAGGCCAGACAGTATCGTGTAGTATAATACTGGAACAGAGAGAGGGAGGGAGGCCAGGTGAGGCCAGACAGTATCGTGTAGTATAATACTGGAACAGAGAGAGGGAGGGAGGCCAGGTGAGGCCAGACAGTATCGTGTAGTATAATACTGGAACAGAGAGAGGGAGGGAGGCCAGGTGAGGCCAGACAGTATCGTGTAGTATAATACTGGAACAGAGAGAGGGAGGGAGGCCAGGTGAGGCCAGACAGTATCGTGTAGTATAATATTGGAACAGAGAGAGAGAAGGAGGGATGGTGAGGCAAGACAGTATTGTGTAGTATAATACTGGAACAGAGAGAGAGGGAGGGAGGCCAGGTGAGGCCAGACAGTATCGTGTAGTATAATACTGGAACAGAGAGAGAGGGAGGGAGGCCAGACAGTATCGTGTAGTATAATACTGGAACAGAGAGAGGGAGGGAGGCCAGGTGAGGCCAGACAGTATCGTGTAGTATAATACTGGAACAGAGAGAGAGAGGGAGGCCAGACAGTATTGTGTAGTATAATACTGGAACAGAGAGAGGGAGGGAGGCCAGGTGAGGTCAGACAGTATCGTGTAGTATAATACTGGAACAGAGAGAGAGAGGGAGGCCAGGTGAGGCCAGACAGTATTGTGTAGTATAATATTGGAACAGAAAGAGAGAGGGAGGCCAGACAGTATTGTGTAGTATAATACTGGAACAGAGAGAGAGCGAGGGAGGCCAGGTGAGGCCAGACAGTATCGTGTAGTATAATACTGGAACAGAGAGAGGGAGGGAGGCCAGGTGAGGCCAGACAGTATCGTGTAGTATAATACTGGAACAGAGAGAGAGAGGGAGGTCAGGTGAGGCCAGACAGTATCGTGTAGTATAATACTGGAACAGAGAGAGAGAGGGAGGCCAGGTGAGGCCAGACAGTATCGTGTAGTATAATACTGGAAGAGAGAGAGAGAGGGAGGCCAGGTGAGGCCAGACAGTATCGTGTAGTATAATACTGGAACAGAGAGAGAGAGGGAGGCCAGGTGAGGCCAGACAGTATCGTGTAGTATAATACTGGAACAGAGAGAGAGAGGGAGGCCAGGTGAGGCCAGACAGTATCGTGTAGTATAATACTGGAACAGAGAGGGAGGGAGGCCAGGTGAGGCCAGACAGTATCGTGTAGTATAATACTGGAACAGAGAGAGGGAGGGAGGCCAGGTGAGGCCAGACAGTATCGTGTAGTATAATATTGGAACAGAGAGAGAGAAGGAGGGATGGTGAGGCAAGACAGTATTGTGTAGTATAATACTGGAACAGAGAGAGAGGGAGGGAGGCCAGGTGAGGCCAGACAGTATCGTGTAGTATAATACTGGAACAGAGAGAGAGGGAGGGAGGCCAGGTGAGGCCAGACAGTATCGTGTAGTATAATACTGGAACAGAGAGAGAGAGGGAGGCCAGGTGAGGCCAGACAGTATCGTGTAGTATAATACTGGAACAGAGAGAGGGAGGGAGGCCAGGTGAGGCCAGACAGTATCGTGTAGTATAATACTGGAACAGAGAGAGAGAGGGAGGCCAGGTGAGGCCAGACAGTATCGTGTAGTATAATACTGGAACAGAGAGAGAGAGGGAGGCCAGGTGAGGCAAGACAGTATCGTGTAGTATAATACTGGAACAGAGAGAGAGAGGGAGGCCAGACAGTATTGTGTAGTATAATACTGGAACAGAAAGAGAGAGGGAGGCCAGACAGTATCGTGTAGTATAATACTGGAAAAGAGAGAGGGAGGGAGGCCAGGTGAGGTCAGACAGTATCGTGTAGTATAATACTGGAACAGAGAGAGAGAGGGAGGCCAGGTGAGGCCAGACAGTATCGTGTAGTATAATATTGGAACAGAAAGAGAGAGGGAGGCCAGACAGTATTGTGTAGTATAATACTGGAACAGAGAGAGAGAGAGGGAGGCCAGGTGAGGCCAGACAGTATCGTGTAGTATAATACTGGAACAGAGAGAGGGAGGGAGGCCAGGTGAGGCCAGACAGTATCGTGTAGTATAATACTGGAACAGAGAGAGAGAGGGAGGTCAGGTGAGGCCAGACAGTATCGTGTAGTATAATACTGGAACAGAGAGAGAGAGGGAGGCCAGGTGAGGCCAGACAGTATCGTGTAGTATAATACTGGAAGAGAGAGAGAGAGAGAGGGAGGCCAGGTGAGGCCAGACAGTATCGTGTAGTATAATACTGGAACAGAGAGAGAGAGGGAGGCCAGGTGAGGCAAGACAGTATCGTGTAGTATAATACTGGAACAGAGAGAGAGAGGGAGGCCAGACAGTATTGTGTAGTATAATACTGGAACAGAAAGAGAGAGGGAGGCCAGACAGTATTGTGTAGTATAATACTGGAACAGAGAGAGGGAGGGAGGCCAGGTGAGGTCAGACAGTATCGTGTAGTATAATACTGGAACAGAGAGAGAGAGGGAGGCCAGGTGAGGCCAGACAGTATCGTGTAGTATAATATTGGAACAGAAAGAGAGAGGGAGGCCAGACAGTATTGTGTAGTATAATACTGGAACAGAGAGAGAGAGAGGGAGGCCAGGTGAGGCCAGACAGTATCGTGTAGTATAATACTGGAACAGAGAGAGAGAGGGAGGCCAGGTGAGGCCAGACAGTATCGTGTAGTATAATACTGGAACAGAGAGAGAGAGGGAGGCCAGGTGAGGCCAGACAGTATCGTGTAGTATAATACTGGAACAGAGAGAGAGAGGGAGGCCAGGTGAGGCCAGACAGTATCGTGTAGTATAATACTGGAACAGAGAGAGAGAGGGAGGCCAGGTGAGGCCAGACAGTATCGTGTAGTATAATACTGGAACAGAGAGAGAGAGGGAGGCCAGGTGAGGCCAGACAGTATCGTGTAGTATAATACTGGAACAGAGAGAGAGAGGGAGGCCAGGTGAGGCCAGACAGTATCGTGTAGTATAATACTGGAACAGAGAGAGAGAGGGAGGCCAGGTGAGGCCAGACAGTATCGTGTAGTATAATACTGGAACAGAGAGAGAGAGGGAGGCCAGGTGAGGCCAGACAGTATCGTGTAGTATAATACTGGAACAGAGAGAGAGAGGGAGGCCAGGTGAGGCCAGACAGTATCGTGTAGTAGAGAATCAAGACAGACAGGTTGGGACCAACAGAGGGACTAATGTTCCATTTCTCAGCCGTGGCTTACTGTCTAAATAATATACACAACATATACAACATGTAATAATTATAATATATTGAACTACAATATAAAACACAACATGTAATAATAATAATATACTAATCTAAAATATAAATGCAACATGTAAAGTGTTGGTCCCGTGTTTCATGAGCTGAAATAAAAGATCCCAGAAATTTTCCAGACGCACAAGAAGCAAATGTTGTGCACAAATGTGTTTTACTTCCCTGTTAGTGATCTCCTTTACCAAGATAATCCATCCACCTGACAGCTGTGGCATATCAACAAGCTGATTAAACAGCACCATCATTACACAGGTGTACCTTGTGCTGGATCATTACACAGCTGTACCTCGTGCTGGTGACAATAAAAGGCCACTCTAAAATGTGCAGTTTTGTCACACAACACAATGCCACAGATGTATCAAGTTTTGAGGGAGCGTCCAATTGGCATGCTGACTGCAGGAATGCCCACCAGAGCTGTTACCAGAGAATTCAATGTTAATTTCTCTACCATAAACTGCCTCTAACATCGTTTTAGAGAATTTGGCAGGAGGCCCGGCAGGCCTCACAACCGCAGAACATGTGTAACAAGCCCAGGAACACTACATCCGGCTTCTTCACCTGAGGGATCGTCTGAGACCAGACACCCGGACAGCTGAGGAAACTGAGGAGTATTTCTGTCTGTGCCCTCCCAGGCCCACCCATGTCTGTGCCCTCCCAGGCCCACCCATGGCTGTGCCCCTGCCCAGTCTTGTGAAACCCATAGATTAGGGCCTAATGAATTTATTTCAACTTACTGATTTCCTGAACTGTAACTCAGCAAAATGGTTGAAACTGTTGCGTTTATATTATTTTTGTTCAGTATAATATTATTATTACATGTTGTGTTAATATATGTAACAACTAGCTCGGGTTGATAATACGACGAGGACTGTGCCTTTGGCTACTGGACAAAGAAAGTTGATATCAAATAAATTACTTCCACGGATATGGTCTGATTTTGGCTACTTTGAAGTAAAGGTAAGACCTGCCTCATAATATGATGTGAAACATTCAGCTTTTCAAATCAAAATACACACTTCCTCCAGCTCCTTACAAACTGGTGTGAGGCGCCGATGCCGCCTTCCGATGTATTAGTTGTTTGAGATCCTGTTGACTGATGTTCTACTCAAAGGCTCTGTCTGTATGCTGTACACGTGTGGTTAGATACATAACCAATATACTATACACATCTGCCTATTTTAATTCCACTAAATCATGCAAATTAAACTACAGACCAATAAGCCAGTCAAATATATACCCATTACTATGAGAGGTTATAATTGGTTAAAAATCTAGGGGATTTTTTTTATTCTTCTCCCAGATCATTTTATTTAAAATCGCCTTTTCCCCAAAAAATAATATTGTCCAAAAGCCAGCTATTAACGCTTAACGTAAACCCTGAACGAGACATATCTAAATTACATATTCCCTCTAGACAAAAATGAAACGTCCTCTCACTGTCAACTGCGTTTATTTTCAGCAAACTTAACATGTGTGAATATTTGTATGAACATAACAAGATTCAACAACTAAGACATAAACTGAACAAGTTCCACAGACATGTGACTAACAGAAATGGAATAATGTGTCCCTGAACAAAGGGGGGGGTCAAAATCAAATCAGTATCTGGTGTGGCCACCAGCTGCATTAATTACTGCAGTGCATCTCCTCCTCGTGGACTGGTCCAGATTTGCCAGTTCTTCCTGTGAGATGTTACCCCACTCTTCCACCAAGGCACCTGCAAGTTCCCGGACATTTCTGGGGGAAATGGCCCCAGCCCTCACCCTCCGATCCAACAGGTCCCAGACGTGCTCAGTGGGATTGAGATCCGGGCTCTTCGCTGGCCATGGCACAACACTGACATTCCTGTCTTGCAGGAAATCACGCACAGAACGAGCAGTATGGCTGGTGGCATTGTCATGCTGGAGGGTCATGTCAGGATGAGCCTGCAGGAAGGGTACCACATTAGTGAGGAGGATGTCTTCCCTGTAACGCACAGCGTTGAAGTTGCCTGCAATGACAAGCTCAGTCCGATGATGCTGTGACACACCGCCCCAGACCATGACGGACCCTCCACCTCCCTATCGATCCCGCTCCAGAGTACAGACCTCGGTGTAATGCTCATTTCTTCGACGATAAACGCGAATCCGACCATTACCCCCGGTGAGACAAAACCGCTACTCGTCAGTGAAGAGCACTTTTTGCCAGTCCTGTCTGGTCCAGCGACGGTGGGTTTATGCCCATAGGCGACGTTGTTGCCGGTGATGTCTGGTGAGGACCTGCCTTACAACAGGCCTACAAGCCCTCAGTCCAGCCTATTGCGGACAGTCTGAGTACTGATGGAGGGATTGTGCATTCCTGGTGTAACTCGGGCAGTTGTTGTTGCCATCCTGTACCTGTCCCGCAGGTGTGATGTTCGGATGTACCGATCCGCTGCAGGTGTTGTTACACGTGGTCTGCCACTGCGAGGGCGATCAGCTGTCCATCCTGTCTCCCTGTAGCGCTGTCTTAGGCGTCTCACAGTACGGACTTTGCAATTTATTGCCCTGGCCACATCTGCAGTCCTCATGCCTCCTTGCAACATGCCTAAGGCACGTTCACACAGATGAGCAGGGACCCTGGGCATCTTTCTTTTGGTGTTTTTCAGAGTCAGTAGAAAGGCCTCTTTAGTGTCCTAAGTTTTAATAACTGTGACCTTAATTGCCTACCGTCTGTAAGCTGTTAGTGTCAACGACCGTTGCACAGGTGCATGTTCATTAATAGTTTATGGTTCATTGAACAAGCATGGGAAACAGTGTTTAAACCCTTTACAATGAAGATCTGTGAAGTTATTTGGATTCTTACTAACTATCTTTGAAAGACGGGGCCTGAAAAAGGGACATTCCTTTTTTTGCTGAGTTTATATCTAATTACATATTTACTCTGAGACACTATAACTAGACATACAGTGCATTCTGAAAGTATTCAGACCCCTTGACTTTTCCACATCGTTACGTTACAGCCTTATTCTAAAACGTATTATATATTCTGTTTCCCTCAGCAATCGACACACAATACCCCGTTATGACATCACAATACCCCCGTAATGCCATCACAATACCCCCGTAATGCCATCACAATACCCCCGTAATGCCATCACAATACCCCCGTAATGCCATCTCAATACCCCCGTAATGCCATCACAATACCCCCGTAATGCCATCTCAATACCCCCGTAATGCCATCTCAATACCCCCGTAATGCCATCTCAATACCCCCGTAATGCCATCTCAATACCCCCGTAATGCCATCTCAATACCCCCGTAATGCCATCTCAATACCCCCGTAATGCCATCTCAATACCCCCGTAATGCCATCTCAATACCCCACAATGCCAAAGCAAAAAACTGTTTTTTAGAATTGTTTACAACTTTATTTAACTAGCCAAGTCAGTTAAGAACAAAATCTTATTTACAAGGTTGGTCTACCAAAAGGCAAAAGGCAGAGAACACAAGTTCTCATATGTATTCAGCCCCTTTGCTGAGACTCAAATGAGTTCAGGAGCATCCTGTTTCCATTGATCATCCTTGAGATGTTTCTAGAACATGATTGGAGTCCACCTGTGGTAAATTCAATTGATTGGACATGATTTGGTCCCTTTGGCAGAGATTACATCACCCCAGTCATAAACTGTTCTCTCTGCTACCGCACGGCAAGCGGTACCGGAGCGCCAAGTCTAGGTCCAAGAGGCTCCTAAACAGCTTCTACCCCCAAGCCACAAGACTAACTAACTAACGAAAGTAAAGTACAGATACACAACAAAAACGACTTAAGTAAAAATACTTTGAAGTACTAAAGTACTTTACACCACTGGTCCCATGAGAATGCAGCCCTCTAACACATACAACCACACAGACCAACACTAATAAACATCTCAAAACAGGTCTACAGGCAACATTACAGAGAAACCGGTCTACAGGAAACAGAGAAACCGGTCTACAGGAAACAGAGAAACCGGTCTACAGGAAACATTACAGAGAAACCGGTCTACAGGAAACATTACAGAGAAACCGGTCCACAGGAAACATTACAGAGAAACAGGTCTACAGGAAACATTACAGAGAAACAGGTCTACAGGAAACATTACAGAGAAACCGGTCTACAGGAAACATTACAGAGAAACCGGTCTACAGGAAACATTACAGAGAAACTGGTCTACAGGAAACATTACAGAGAAACCGGTCTACAGGAAACATTACAGAGAAACCGGTCTACAGGAAACATTACAGAGAAACCGGTCTACAGTAAACATTACAGAGACACCGGTCTACAGTAAACATTACAGAGAAACCGGTCTACAGGAAACATTACAGAGAAACCGGTCTACAGGAAACATTACAGAGAAACCGGTCTACAGGAAACATTACAGAGAAACCGGTCTACAGGAAACATTACAGAGAAACCGGTCTACAGGAAACATTACAGAGAAACAGGTCTACAGGAAACATTACAGAGAAACAGGTCTACAGGAAACATTACAGAGAAACCGGTCTACAGGAAACATTACAGAGAAACCGGTCTACAGGAAACATTACAGAGAAACCGGTCTACAGGAAACATTACAGAGAAACAGGTCTACAGGAAACAGAGAAACCGGTCTACAGGAAACAGAGAAACCGGTCTACAGGAAACCGGTCTACAGGAAACAGGTCTACAGGAAACATTACAGAGAAACAGGTCTACAGGAAACATTAGAGAAACAGGTCTACAGGAAACATTACAGAGAAACCGGTCTACAGTAAACATTACAGAGAAACCGGTCTACAGGAAACAGAGAAACCGGTCTACAGGAAACATTACAGAGAAACCGGTCTACAGGAAACAGAGAAACCGGTCTACAGGAAACAGAGAAACCGGTCTACAGGAAACAGAGAAACCGGTCTACAGGAAACAGAGAAACCGGTCTACAGGAAACAGAGAAACCGGTCTACAGGAAACATTACAGAGAAACCGGTCTACAGGAAACATTACAGAGAAACCGGTCTACAGGAAACATTACAGAGAAACCGGTCTACAGGAAACATTACAGAGAAACAGGTCTACAGGAAACATTACAGAGAAACAGGTCTACAGGAAACATTACAGAGAAACCGGTCTACAGGAAACATTACAGAGAAACCGGTCTACAGGAAACATTACAGAGAAACCGGTCTACAGGAAACATTACAGAGAAACCGGTCTACAGGAAACATTACAGAGAAACAGGTCTACAGGAAACATTACAGAGAAACCGGTCTACAGGAAACAGGTCTACAGGAAACATTACAGAGAAACAGGTCTACAGGAAACATTACAGAGAAACAGGTCTACAGGAAACATTAGAGAAACAGGTCTACAGGAAACATTACAGAGAAACAGGTCTACAGGAAACATTACAGAGAAACCGGTCTACAGGAAACATTACAGAGAAACCGGTCTACAGGAAACATTACAGAGAAACAGGTCTACAGGAAACAGGTCTACAGGAAACATTACAGAGAAACAGGACAGGAAATAAAACAATGCAGGGAAACAACCAAGACAGGAAATAAGCAACAAAATCACATTTGTATTTGTCACATGCGCCGAATACAACAGGTGTAGACCTTACAGTGAAAGGCTTACTTACAAGCCCTTAACTAACAATGCTTTAAGAAGTTAAGAAAAAATAAAGTGTTAAGTAAAAAAATTGAAAATAAAAGTAACAAATAATTCAAGAGCAGCAGTAAAATAACAAGCGAGGCTATATACAGGGGGTACCGGTACAGAGTCAATGTGGAGGCTATATACAGGGGGTACCAGTACAGAGTCAATGTGGAGGCTATATACAGGGGGTACCGGTACAGAGTCAATGTGGAGGCTATATACAGGGGGTACCGGTACAGAGTCAATGTGGAGGCTATATACAGGGGGTACCGGTACAGAGTCAATGTGGAGGCTATATACAGGGGGTACCGGTACAGAGTCAATGTGGAGGCTATATACAGGGGGTACTGGTACAGAGTCAATGTGGAGGCTATATACAGGGGGTACCGATACAGAGTCAATGTGGAGGCTATATACAGGGGGTACCGGTACAGAGTCAGTGTGGAGGCTATATACAGGGTGTTACGGTACAGAGTCAATGTGGAGGCTATATACAGGGTGTTACGGTACAGAGTCAATGTGGAGGCTATATACAGGGGGTACCGGTACAGAGTCAATGTGGAGGCTATATACAGGGGGTACCAGTACAGAGTCAATGTGAAGGCTATATACAGGGGGTACCGATACAGAGTCAATGTGGAGGCTATATACAGGGGGTACCGATACAGAGTCAATGTGGAGGCTATATACAGGGGGTACCGATACAGAGTCAATGTGGAGGCTATATACAGGGGGTACCGATACAGAGTCAATGTGGAGACTATATACAGGGGGTACCGATACAGAGTCAATGTGGAGGCTTTATACAGGGGGTACCGATACAGAGTCAATGTGGAGGCTATATACAGGGGGTACCGATACAGAGTCAATGTGGAGGCTATATACAGGGGGTACCGATACAGAGTCAATGTGGAGGCTACATACAGGGGGTACCGATACAGAGTCAATGTGGAGGCTATATACAGGGGGTACCGGTACAGAGTCAATGTGGAGGCTATATACAGGGGGTACCGATACAGAGTCAATGTGGAGGCTATATACAGGGTGTACCGATACAGAGTCAGTGTGGAGGCTATATACAGGGGGTACCAGTACAGAGTCAGTGTGGAGGCTATATACAGGGGGTACCGATACAGAGTCAATGTGGAGGCTATATACAGGGGGTACCGATACAGAGTCAGTGTGGAGGCTATATACAGGGGGTACCAGTACAGAGTCAGTGTGGAGGCTATATACAGGGGGTACCAGTACAGAGTCAATGTGGAGGCTATATACAGGGTGTTACGGTACAGAGTCAATGTGGAGGCTATATACAGGGGGTACCGGTACAGAGTCAATGTGGAGGCTATATACAGGGGGTACCGGTACAGAGTCAATGTGAAGGCTATATACAGGGGGTACCTGTACAGAGTCAATGTGGAGGCTATATACAGGGGGTACCGGTACAGAGTCAATGTGGAGGCTATATACAGGGGGTACCTGTACAGAGTCAATGTGGAGGCTATATACAGGGGGTACCGGTACAGAGTCAATGTGGAGGCTATATACAGGGGGTACCGGTACAGAGTCAATGTGGAGGCTATATACAGGGGGTACTGGTACAGAGTCAATGTGGAGGATATATACAGGTGGTACCGGTACAGAGTCAATGTGGAGGCTATATACAGGGGGTACCGGTACAGAGTCAATGTGGAGGCTATATACAGGGGGTACCGATACAGAGTCAATGTGGAGGCTATATACAGGGGGTACCGGTACAGAGTCAATGTGGAGGCTATATACAGGGGGTACCTGTACAGAGTCAATGTGGAGGCTATATACAGGTGGTACCGGTACAGAGTCAATGTGGAGGCTATATACAGGGGGTACCGGTACAGAGTCAATGTGGAGACTATATACAGGGGGTACCGGTACAGAGTCAATGTGGAGGCTATATACAGGGGGTACCGGTACAGAGTCAATGTGGAGGCTATATACAGGTGGTACCTGTACAGAGTCAATGTGGAGGCTATTTACAGGGGGAACCGATACAGAGTCAATGTGGAGGCTATTTACAGGGGGAACCGATACAGAGTCAATGTGGAGGCTATTTACAGGGGGTACCTGTACAGAGTCAATGTGGAGGCTATATACAGGGGGTACCGGTACAGAGTCAATGTGGAGGCTATATACAGGGGGTACCGGTACAGAGTCAATGTGCTGGTTAGTTGAGGTAAAATGTACATGTAGGTAGAGTTATTAAAGTGACTATGCATAGATAATAAACAGAGAGTAGCAGCAGCGTAAAAGAGGGGTCTGGGTAGCCCTTTGATTAGCTGTTCAGGAGTCTTATGGCTTGAAGCTGTTAAGAAGCCTTTTGGAACTAGACTTGGCGCTCCGGTACCGCTTGCCGTGTGGTAGCAGAGAAAACACTATGAATAGGGTGGCCGGAGTCTTTGACAATTTTTAGGGCCTTCCTCTGACACCGCCTGGTGTAGAGGTCCTGGATGGCAGGAAGCTTGGCCCCAGTGATGTACTGGGCCGTACGCACTACCCTCTGTAGTGCCTTGCGGTCGGAGGCCGAGCAGTTTCCATACCAGGCAGTGATGCAACCAGTCAGGATGCTCTCGATGGTAGGTACATGCATATGAAATTAGTAAAACAGTATGTAAACATTATTAAAGTGAACAGTGTTCAATGTCTATGTACATAGGGCAGCAGCCTCTAAGGTGCAGGATTGAGTAACCGGGTGGTAGCCAGCTTGTGACTAAGTTTAACTTGAAGGTTTTCACGTTCTCCACTGCAGCCTTGTCGATGTGGACGTGCTCCCTCTGCTGTTTCCTGGAGTCTACGATCAGGTTGTTTTCCTGGCACCACTCCAACAGGGCCCTCACCTCCTCCCTGCAGGATGCCTCATTGTTGGTAATCAGGCCTACTACTGTTGTGTCGTCTGCAAACTTGATGATTGATTTGGAGACGTGCGTGGCCATGCAGTCATGGGTGAACAGGGAGTACAGGAGAGGGCTGAGCACGCAGGATCGGTGAAGTGGAGGTGTTGTTTCCTACCTTCACCACCTGGGGGGCGGCCCGTCAGGAAGTCCAGGACCCAGTTGCACAGGGCGGGGTTGAGACCCAGGGCCTCCAGCTTAGTGATGAGCTTGGAGGGAACTATGGTGTTGAATGCTGAGCTGTAGTCAATGAACAGCTCTTGACCTTGGCCTCTCCCGAGTCTGTACGGGAGTTGCAGCGATGAGACAAGACTGTAACTACCAATTGGATTCCACAAAATGGTGGAGAAAAGGGGGGGGGGAATTATCTAATAAAAAAAATTAAAAAAACATTTGCATAAAAAAAACACACCAGGATTAGACGGCTTTCCCATTGAATATATATATATTTTTTGAAGGACAAATTAGTCCCCCGATTTACACAAATGACAACACGTCACGCAATTCAGAGCTTCCTAGTTCCATCTACCAAACAGTTATTTCACTAAAACCAGGAGAATCTGGAGAGTCCCCTGCTGATAATAGACCTATAAGTTTAATGATTTGTGACAAAAAAAACAAAGCTTACCCCACCAAAGAAATACTTTTATAAGTATACTTGGTAATAACAGACATAATATGGGCAAATAAAACCTTTCTTTTTAGTCTGGGTTTGATGTCTTCCTGAGTCTGAGGATGGTTTGATGTCTTCCTGAGTCTGAGGATGGTTTGATGTCTTCCTGAGTCTGAGGATGGTTTGATGTCTTCCTGAGTCTGAGGATGGTTTGATGTCTTCCTGAGTCTGAGGATGGTTTGATGTCTTCCTGAGTCTGAGGATGGTTTGATGTCTTCCTGAGTCTGAGGATGGTTGATGTCTTCCTGAGTCTGAGGATGGTTTGATGTCTTCCTGAGTCTGAGGATGGTTTGATGTCTTCCTGAGTCTGAGGATGGTTTGATGTCTTCCTGAGTCTGAGGATGGTTTGATGTCTTCCTGAGTCTGAGGATGGTTTGATGTCTTCCTGAGTCTGAGGATGGTTTTATGTCTTCCTGAGTCTGAGGATGGTTTTATGTCTTCCTGAGTCTGAGGATGGTTTTATGTCTTCCTGACTTAGAATTGCATCAACTCGCCACCCAAGGCTTTTCTTTGCGACCTAGAGTTTAAATGCACTAAAGAGGAACAATGGGTACATACTGAGGTGCATCCCCATCCCCAGAGACTTTTCACGATGCACCGCACACTGCCCTTTACCCTCCTCGACAAAATAAATGCATGTGTGAGAATGCTGTTCGTCGACTACAGCTCGGCCTTCAACACCATAGTGTCCTATAAGTTAATTACAAAGCTCATGGCCCTGGGTCTGAACTCCTCCCTATGAAACTGGGTCTTGGACTTCCTGACGGGCCTCCAGGTGGTGAGGGTAGGCAGCATTATCTCCATGACACTGATTCCTCCAGGTGGTGAGGGTAGGCAGCATTATCTCCATGACACTGATTCCTCCAGGTGGTGAGGGTAGGCAGCATTATCTCCATGACACTGATTCCTCCAGGTGGTGAGGGTAGGCAGCATTATCTCCATGACACTGATTCCTCCAGGTGGTGAGGGTAGGCAGCATTATCTCTATGACACTGATTCCTCCAGGTGGTGAGGGTAGGCAGCATTATCTCCATGACACTGATTCCTCCAGGTGGTGACGGTAGGCAGCATTATCTCTATGACACTGATTCTCAGGGGTGTAATAACACCTGCAATCCTGTACATGTGACTACTAAATACAATCTCTGAATCTGAAAAACATCTATTTTCAAAAGATAAAGCTGAGAACATTAACTTCACAGTTTAGAACAATATGGAACAAAATTAAACGGATTCTACAAGAACTAAATCACACTCCCTAGAAACACAACCCTACGGAACAATATCGCTCCCTAAAAACACAACCCTACGGAACAATATCGCTCCCTAGAAACACAACCCTAGGGAACAATATCGCTCCCTAAAAACACAACCCTAGGGAACAATATCGCTCCCTAAAAACACAACCCTACGGAACAATATCGCTCCCTAGAAACACAACCCTACGGAACAATATCGCTCCCTAGAAACACAACCCTACGGAACAATATCGCTCCCTAAAAACACAACCCTACGGAACAATATCGCTCCCTAGAAACACAACCCTACGGAACAATATCGCTCCCTAGAAACACAACCCTACGGAACAATATCGCTCCCTAGAAACACAACCCTACGGAACAATATCGCTCCCTAGAAACACAACCCTACGGAACAATATCGCTCCCTAGAAACACAACCCTACGGAACAATATCGCTCCCTAGAAACACAACCCTACGGAACAATATCGCTCCCTAGAAAACACAACCCTACGGAACAATATCGCTCCCTAGAAACACAACCCTACGGAACAATATCGCTCCCTAGAAACACAACCCTACGGAACAATATCGCTCCCTAGAAACACAACCCTACGGAACAATATCGCTCCCTAGAAACACAACCCTACGGAACATATCGCTCCCTAGAAACACAACCCTACGGAACAATATCGCTCCCTAGAAACACAACCCTACGGAACAATATCGCTCCCTAGAAACACAACCCTACGGAACAATATCGCTCCCTAGAAACACAACCCTACGGAAGAATATCGCTCCCTAGAAACACAACCCTACGGAACAATATCGCTCCCTAGAAACACAACCCTACGGAACAATATCGCTCCCTAAAAACACAACCCTACGGAACAATATCGCTCCCTAGAAACACAACCCTACGGAACAATATCGCTCCTAGAAACACAACCCTACGGACAATATCGCTCCCTAGAAACACAACCCTACGGAACAATATCGCTCCCTAGAAACACAACCCTACGGAACAATATCGCTCCCTAGAAACACAACCCTACGGAACAATATCGCTCCCTAGAAACACAACCCTACGGAACAATATCGCTCCCTAGAAACACAACCCTACGGAACAATATCGCTCCCTAGAAACACAACCCTACGGAACAATATCGCTCCCTAGAAACACAACCCTACGGAACAATATCTCTCCCTAGAAACACAACCCTACGGAACGATATCGCTCCCTAGAAACACAACCCTACGGAACAATATCGCTCCCTAGAAACACAACCCTACGGAACAATATCGCTCCCTAGAAACACAACCCTACGGAACAATATCGCTCCTAGAAACACAACCCTACGGAACAATATCTCTCCCTAGAAACACAACCCTACGGAACGATATCGCTCCCGAGAACACAACCCTACGGAACAATATCGCTCCCTAGAAACACAACCCTACGGAACAATATCGCTCCCTAGAAACACAACCCTACGGAACAATATCGCTCCCTAGAAACACAACCCTACGAAACAATATCGCTCCCTAGAAACACAACCCTACGGAACAATATCGCTCCCTAGAAACACAACCCTACGGAACAATATCGCTCCCTAGAAACACAACCCTACGGAACAATATCGCTCCCTAGAAACACAACCCTACGGAACAATATCGCTCCCTAGAAACACAACCCTACGGAACGATATCGCTCCCTAGATACACAACCCTACGGAACAATATCGCTCCCTAGAAACACAACCCTACGGAACAATATCGCTCCCTAGAAACACAACCCTACGGAACAATATCGCTCCCTAGAAACACAACCCTACGGAACAATATCGCTCCCTAAAAACACAACCCTACGGAACAATATCGCTCCCTAGAAACACAACCCTACGGAACAATATCGCTCCCTAGAAACACAACCCTACGGAACAATATCGCTCCCTAGAAACACAACCCTACGGAACAATATCGCTCCCTAGAAACACAACCCTACGGAACAATATCGCTCCCTAGAAACACAACCCTACGGAACAATATCGCTCCCTAGAAACACAACCCTACGGAACAATATCTCTCCCTAGAAACACAACCCTAGGGAACAATATCGCTCCCTAGAAACACAACCCTAGGGAACAATATCGCTCCCTAGAAACACAACCCTACGGAACAATATCGCTCCCTAGAAACACAACCCTACGGAACAATATCTCTCCCTAGAAACACAACCCTACGGAACGATATCGCTCCCTAGAAACACAACCCTACGGAACAATATCGCTCCCTAGAAACACAACCCTACGGAACAATATCGCTCCCTAGAAACACAACCCTACGGAACAATATCGCTCCCTAGAAACACAACCCTACGGAACAATATCTCTCCCTAGAAACACAACCCTACGGAACGATATCGCTCCCGAGAAACACAACCCTACGGAACGATATCGCTCCCTAGAAACACAACCCTACGGAACGATATCGCTCCCGAGAAACACAACCCTACGGAACAATATCGCTCCCTAGAAACACAACCCTACGGAACAATATCGCTCCCTAGAAACACAACCCTACGGAACAATATCGCTCCCTAGAAACACAACCCTACGAAACAATATCGCTCCCTAGAAACACAACCCTACGGAACAATATCGCTCCCTAGAAACACAACCCTACGGAACAATATCGCTCCCTAGAAACACAACCCTACGGAACAATATCGCTCCCTAGAAACACAACCCTACGGAACAATATCGCTCCCTAGAAACACAACCCTACGGAACGATATCGCTCCCTAGATACACAACCCTACGGAACAATATCGCTCCCTAGAAACACAACCCTACGGAACAATATCGCTCCCTAGAAACACAACCCTACGGAACAATATCGCTCCCTAGAAACACAACCCTACGGAACAATATCGCTCCCTAAAAACACAACCCTACGGAACAATATCGCTCCCTAGAAACACAACCCTACGGAACAATATCGCTCCCTAGAAACACAACCCTACGGAACAATATCGCTCCCTAGAAACACAACCCTACGGAACAATATCGCTCCCTAGAAACACAACCCTACGGAACAATATCGCTCCCTAGAAACACAACCCTACAGAACAATATCGCTCCCTAGAAACACAACCCTACGGAACAATATCGCTCCCTAGAAACACAACCCTACGGAACGATATCGCTCCCTAGAAACACAACCCTACGGAACAATATCGCTCCCTAGAAACACAACCCTACGGAACAATATCTCTCCCTAGAAACACAACCCTAGGGAACAATATCGCTCCCTAGAAACACAACCCTACGGAACAATATCGCTCCCTAGAAACACAACCCTACGGAACAATATCGCTCCCTAGAAACACAACCCTACGAAACAATATCGCTCCCTAGAAACACAACCCTACGGAACAATATCGCTCCCTAGAAAACACAACCCTACGGAACAATATCGCTCCCTAGAAACACAACCCTACGGAACAATATCGCTCCCTAGAAACACAACCCTACGGAACAATATCGCTCCCTAGAAACACAACCCTACGGAACGATATCGCTCCCTAGATACACAACCCTACGGAACAATATCGCTCCCTAGAAACACAACCCTACGGAACAATATCGCTCCCTAGAAACACAACCCTACGGAACAATATCGCTCCCTAGAAACACAACCCTACGGAACAATATCGCTCCCTAAAAACACAACCCTACGGAACAATATCGCTCCCTAGAAACACAACCCTACGGAACAATATCGCTCCCTAGAAACACAACCCTACGGAACAATATCACTCCCTAGAAACACAACCCTACGGAACAATATCGCTCCCTAGAAACACAACCCTACGGAACAATATCGCTCCCTAGAAACACAACCCTACAGAACAATATCGCTCCCTAGAAACACAACCCTACGGAACAATATCTCTCCCTAGAAACACAACCCTAGGGAACAATATCTCTCCCTAGAAACACAACCCTAGGGAACAATATCGCTCCCTAGAAACACAACCCTACGGAACAATATCGCTCCCTAGAAACACAACCCTACGGAACAATATCGCTCCCTAGAAACACAACCCTACGGAACAATATCGCTCCCTAAAAACACAACCCTACGGAACAATATCGCTCCCTAGAAACACAACCCTACGGAACAATATCGCTCCCTAGAAACACAACCCTACGGAACAATATCGCTCCCTAGAAACACAACCCTACGGAACAATATCGCTCCCTAGAAACACAACCCTACGGAACAATATCGCTCCCTAGAAACACAACCCTACGGAACAATATCGCTCCCTAGAAACTCAACCCTACGGAACAATATCGCTCCCTAGAAACACAACCCTACGGAACAATATCGCTCCCTAGAAACACAACCCTACGGAACAATATCTCTCCCTAGAAACACAACCCTACGGAACGATATCGCTCCCTAGAAACACAACCCTACGGAACAATATCGCTCCCTAGAAACACAACCCTACGGAACAATATCGCTCCCTAGAAACACAACCCTACGGAACAATATCGCTCCCTAGAAACACAACCCTACGGAACAATATCTCTCCCTAGAAACACAACCCTACGGAACGATATCGCTCCCGAGAAACACAACCCTACGGAACAATATCGCTCCCTAGAAACACAACCCTACGGAACAATATCGCTCCCTAGAAACACAACCCTACGGAACAATATCGCTCCCTAGAAACACAACCCTACGAAACAATATCGCTCCCTAGAAACACAACCCTACGGAACAATATCGCTCCCTAGAAACACAACCCTACGGAACAATATCGCTCCCTAGAAACACAACCCTACGGAACAATATCGCTCCCTAGAAACACAACCCTACGGAACAATATCGCTCCCTAGATACACAACCCTACGGAACAATATCGCTCCCTAGAAACACAACCCTACGGAACAATATCGCTCCCTAGAAACACAACCCTACGGAACAATATCGCTCCCTAGAAACACAACCCTACGGAACAATATCGCTCCCTAAAAACACAACCCTACGGAACAATATCGCTCCCTAGAAACACAACCCTACGGAACAATATCGCTCCCTAGAAACACAACCCTACGGAACAATATCACTCCCTAGAAACACAACCCTACGGAACAATATCGCTCCCTAGAAACACAACCCTACGGAACAATATCGCTCCCTAGAAACACAACCCTACAGAACAATATCGCTCCCTAGAAACACAACCCTACGGAACAATATCGCTCCCTAGAAACACAACCCTACGGAACGATATCGCTCCCTAGAAACACAACCCTACGGAACAATATCGCTCCCTAGAAACACAACCCTACGGAACAATATCTCTCCCTAGAAACACAACCCTAGGGAACAATATCGCTCCCTAGAAACACAACCCTACGGAACAATATCGCTCCCTAGAAACACAACCCTACGGAACAATATCGCTCCCTAGAAACACAACCCTACGGAACAATATCGCTCCCTAGAAACACAACCCTACGGAACAATATCGCTCCCTAGAAACACAACCCTACGGAACAATCCTTGGAACCTGATGTGGAGATCTGCTGGCATGGTTACACGTGATCTACGTTTGTGAGGCTGGTTGGTTACAAAATCTCTAAAACAACGTTGGAGGCTTATGGTAGAGAAATGAACATTACATTCTATGGCAACAGATCTGGACACTCCTGCAGTCAGCATGCCAATTACACGCTCACTCAAAACTTGAGACATGTGGCACTATGTTGTAGGCCTTTTATTGTCCCCAGCACAAGGTGCACCTGTGTAAAGATCATGCTGTTTAAATCAGCTTCTTGATGTGCCACAGCTGGTCAGGTGGATGGATTATCAAAGGAGAAATGCTCACTAATATGAATGTAAACAAATGTGTGCACAACATTTGAGAGAAATAAGCTTTTTGTGCGTCTAAAAAATGTGTAGGATCAACCTTAAATATTTTTGTTGGGTATAGACATTCTGAAATGCATGCAACTTAGTTACATATCACGAAATGTTGATTTGAAATCTTGAGGGAATTTGAGTCAGAAAAAGATAGACATACGATAGGTAAGACATATAAA